>NW_009595453.1:99850-118554 GCF_000690535.1 Cariama cristata
AGGAGAATAGCTATTGGCCATCCCCTTCTCCTGCCAAAGCCTGGAAAACATTTCTGTCACTGGAATTCCACTGAGGAGGAAACTATGGCAATCCCCATGATTTCTGTGGATAAAGCAACACAGAGTAAAAAAAAGTCTGATAAATCCTTGCGCCTTGGTTCTCCTTAGCATTGCTTCTCACCAGTCCTAAAGGCAGAGAGTTGGGGCAGGTGACAAGCGTAATTATAAAGATTGGCTGTGCTCCTGTCTCTCTCCACCTTCCTTCTTCCCATCTGCCTTTCGAGGGAGGCTTTCTGCATCCTAGAGGAACTGTACTTTTGAGGTTAAACACCTTTATGGATTCAAGATCAAGCCTGAAATAATCTCTTGGGGTTTTTTTCTTTTCTTTTTTTTTTTTTTTTTTTCTTTTTGATAAAACAGGTGTGTTGCTTTTTACTGAAGTCAGTCCAAGGAAAGAAAAAGAAGAAAGTACTTCCAGAGGGTGATTAATCTCATCTTATAACAAGTGTGTAAGACAGGTAGGATAAGTCTCTCTGAAAATGCCAATCTGTCACCACTATCTATAGAAGGAGCCTTCACAAGTAGCTTAGAGTAGGTGTTTGACTTTTACACAGTTAAATTTAGATGAGATGATTGCCACTTTTTAAGTCAGTCAAAGTGTTTGTTTATCAATCATTAACCATAATAGATTGAAAAGATTGAAAGATAACAAAAGTAAAAATATAATGCCTTTGATAGAGATATCACATAATAAGAAATAACAGTAACGACAATTGCAGATGGTTAACATTTACATTCTCTATTGGTTTTATTTTACTGTTAAATCTTCCCAGATTTTAGATCTTGTTTGATCTGAAGAAGGAAAAATTTGCCTCTGCTTTAGTGTAAGCAAAAACTGCTGAAATATTTGTAGGATAAAGAAGTGATTTGTCCTGGAAATGTCAATTCTTATATGTAGGATCATTAATCCATAAAACAAATTTGCAAACATTTATAAGTTTCCTTTAGTGTTGTTGGTGTTTTACTTGACATGCTTCTGACTGTTCTCTAAATGAAGACTGCATTCCGAAGATCCTACAAGGTGTGCACTGGCAGTTTTGCAGGACTTGGTTTTGCATGTGTCTTGACCCAAAGTATACAGTCAGTTACACTGGAATAAACATCCTTGTCATTTAAGAGAATTAATCATATTTCAGGCTGTTACCCAAGGGTTCATTGTGTACGATGCTTTTACCAGTCATAACCAAAATGCAAAAGTAAATAGATAAAATCACTTTTCTTATACAAAGAATAGTTCTTGACTATAGCCTAGTTTTCAGAGTAGATAAAGCCTGCAGAATAACAGTAGATGCTCAGAAGTTTCACAATATGGGGACACTAAGAATTTTAAACGAAGTTGGAAAAAACATGTGGTATATATGGACGGGAAATCCTGTGGTAGTTTTGATTTTACACAGGAAAAAAAGTAGTTACTTAAGTTCATAAATCTGTTGTATGCGGTATTCAAATAGAGATTTTCATGATCTTAGCTTTCCTCTTTCTTTAAATGTTGCTTTCAAGTACAGATGGACCCATACCGCAAGTTTGGGATCCAGATTTGGATTTGGAGCTGACATTCATCAGAGTGTAGGCATATTTGAACCTAGCATCTGAGGTCAGGCACTAGCAGAATTAACAGCCTACTGCAAAGGTCTGTATTGAGTCAATCTCCCCTATATTTCAAGGCATAGGTGTGGAAAACACAAGGATTTGGTTTGACCTGATCTCTAACTTTAAGGTATTTAAATTTTAAAATGAAAGACTTTTAATGAAGTGGGAGGCTATGATTATTGTTGTGCCTGAAGGATGGGATTACATACTGGGATCCAATGCACTAAGTGCTGTTGGAGATTGTAACGAGACAGGAACTGCCTAAAATGATTTCCAACCTAAATACTCGTCCAAGGTCAATAAGAGTACCTATGACAAAATACTCATATCCCTGATATATAATCCAGTACTTTTACCACGATATGGTTGTCTAACTATAATTCTTGACCTGTTCCTAGAATAGGATATAATACCTTGGTAAAACTGTACACCTAGATGCAGAAAGAGACTCAGACTGCAAGTACTCGAGTTCCACTTTAGGCTATGAATCCCTCATATTTCCGAGACTAATGGCTTCTAATCCGTTTTTAAATGTTCCATGTGGATAGTGAAGGCGTAACTATCAAAACACTGTAAAATCATAATGTCTGTGTAGCTATAAATTACTGTTTTCAAAATGAGCTGGAGGTCTCCAACTTATTCCTAAGTGCAAAATCTTAGATAATATAAAACTCAAAAATGACTAGAAGCAAGTTTTCTGACTTTTGCCAAATGGAAGACAATTGTGGGTCCGCCCACTAACTCTATAGCAGTATCTGTGTTCATGACACTGAAATTAGTCCTAAACAGAATAGATTGAACAGAAGATCAAAACCATTTCAGATCAGAGATCAGTTGAAGGAACTGAGGCTTTCTGCATATTTCTTTCATACGTGCATATTTCTTTCATACGTCTCTCATTTTTTACGTGTCAAATTCTGAACTACTTAGTATGAGAGAGACATTGATGGTAAATTCAACCGATGGTAAAATACTGGTTCCATGACAGACAGTTTAAGAAAAAATGTTGAAGAAGTATTGGCTTAGAGTATTTTCTTAGGCCAAATATGTACCAGGCATTTCAGAAAGTAGATAAAAGAGAACTTCCAACTCACTATTATTTGAGTAAAATACAAATGCAACAATTACTTTTAAGGAAGAAAAAGATACATGATAGTCTTTTGTGGGACACAGAAAAAACCTTTACAGATGTTATTGGCTCTTTGGGGTTATACTAAAATAAAAATTTGGAGAAGTGCCTCATTTGAATTTATACTCCCTTTGTGGTCCATCAAAAAGGATTCATCTCCTATTCAAATGACTAGTCAATATGTTAGTCCGATCAAATACCACTAATAAGATGCTAAAAATGCTTCTGAGGAACAGGGGGATTTCTTTAACAAGCCATAAAGTGCTTTTTAATCCGTTTCTGACTTGTTAAATTCTTTGTGATTCTCGCAACTGTTCCATCGTGACGCAGTTTCAATCCTTTGTGCAGAAGGAAAAAAAATCAAGGTGTAAATCAAGGGCAGTGCATAGATATTGCCTTTCCCCTCCAACTGTTCCCAAAGCCACTGTGGTCCTCGTTATACTTTCATATCTCACGTCTATTTAAGACACTGGTGTTGGTGGGTGTTTTGGCTTGATAAAGCTATATTTAATGAGATTACTGGATCATAGAGCCTAAGTTTTGTTGAAGATTCAAAACAACACAAAAGAATGAAACCTTGGTGCCTCACTACAACAGAGGTAGGAGACTTTGAAGAGAAGAGGTAGTCCAGGTGCCCTGAAAGAAGGAAAACCTGACTTCTCAGCTGCTTTGCAAATTCAGCACTCTCTCCGTTGCTTTAAAGAGCTATCTGCCGAGTTATCTGTCTGAGAAAAGTGGCCTAATATCACAGTTTTGCTGCAGACACAGCCTCAGCTGCATGGGGCCCAGGGACGTAGGAGTTCTCTAGATATATCTTCAACAGTAGAAAGAAATGCTGAATAGATGAAGATATTAGGAAGAGGCTGATGAGAGGGTGTTTTTTTTACATATCTTCCCGGTCACATCAGCAGAGCAAAATTCTTCTGTAGTTTAACTCTGTGTTTAAAAAATGATCCTTAAGATTTGCCTGATACCTGGGATGCACTTCCCATCCTGGTGATGTCAGTGGCAAAACCCCTCAGTCTGTTTTGCTTCAGTTGAAGTTTCATACCTCTCACTTAAATTTTCTTTTTTTGTTGTTGTTTGGTTTTTTTAGACTAAACATATCTAAGTTTGGGGACCTGAGCTACGATTTAGAAACTTAATACCTAATTAAAAATAAAAAGGAAAAGTGTTTCTGATTAGGGTTGTTTTGTGTAGTGTATTGCATACAAGTTTATCTCTAAATCTTGTGTATGTGAATAAACATACTTTATTCAACAAAAGTAAATGAGTTCATTCATGAAAATAAGTTTTGCAGGATTAGGTGCGTGAATGCCGACCATTTGGGACTGAGAAAATAAATAGCAATGTTTAATAAATATACAGTGCACTAAGACTATTTATTAGTCTTTTGACATTTTTATCTGGCTCCTATAAAGAAGTCTTTGGAGCTGGGACAACAACTGGTGCAGGTAAATTTCCTACATTGTGAAAGGATCTGGTATTTAGTTTATGGGAAGAAGGCCTGAGCAGATGTGAAAAGTTCAAATAAAGGAAGGCCAGATTAAATGCACTTTTGTGGCTGGAAAATCAAAACAGATGTTATTATTCAACCACAAAAAAATCTATTCGCACTTAAGTAGCATTAGGTGTCTGATCAGTTAAGTTTGATTTTGTTTTGTTTTGTTGTTTTTTTTTTTAGTGAAAATAACAAGACTATTATAAAATTATATAGGCTGATAAAATGCTTTAAAATGTTACCAATGGACTGAATAGTTTGGTCTTCTAGCTAATGGGAAGAGGTAGAACCAAAGTAGGTCTTACAAGACCAATAGAAATAGGAGTAAATCTATTTTTGAAGGGAGAATCAGGAAAGGAAGATACAGACACCGGAGGAGGAATGAAAGTGAATGGACGCTCCTCTCTGAACCTCTGATGCATATCAGAGAAATAAGGATTTAAGATTAAGCATTTTACAACTGTCCATAATATTTTCTGGAGACCTACCTATATAAAAAGGTTAATGTTGGCAGAGGATGAGAGGTACAGGAGGTCCTCGGGAGCCCTTGACAACAAGCACATATTTGTAGGGTATGAATCCTGGCAAATAGTTTTACAAATTATTTATAATTAAAAGAAATGCAATCCTGGTTCAGAAATGTGTACATTGAAGAAAACACCTAAAATAAATGCAATAGCATGGGAGAACTGAAATGGGTACCTTTGTCTGCAAAAGCTAGCTCGTGTAGACAATGGAAAGAATCTTTTTCTGGCTAAGATGGCATGGTTTGCAGGGACTTGTTTGTTGGCCTGACGCGTTTCTGCTTTTGAGACAGAGCTTTTCTATGCTTACTTGCTGGGAGTCAGAGGTAAATGAAGAGTAATTCATGTTGACTTGCTGGGGCTGGCAAGCCTTGTAAAACGTGTCAGATAAAATGGGGAGCTGCTGGCCATTGCTTCCCTGTTCAGAGGGAAAGGGAGTCTAAGACATTAGTATCTCATGAATGGCAAAAGAAAGGATAAAGCTGCAGTTCATTTTTGTTACAATTGTTTGAGTCGCCGTGTGAATACCAAGGGTTTTGCATGTTTGGAGGGATGTTGTGAAACACAGAAATTTCTCCTGTCTGCACTGTCGTTCAGTAATTGATCATTGCTTGCCTGCTTCCTCTTCTTCAGCATCATCAGGTCTCATCTCTATTGACCTCCAAACTTACCTCTAGGCTACTCTTTCAAATCTACTACTTTTCCAAAGGTGAAATTTCCTTGCACTGCCAAAATGTCTGAACCCTTTGGTATGGGCAGTACATCGGAGAGGGAGAATTGAGATGTCCGGGGAGACAAGAGTTCTCTCCCCGGCCCTCTTGCTTTCCTGCAACATTTCTGGGGAAAAGTCTTCTGCTCTGAAGAACTGGACTCATCTACAATGCAGAAATAAGAGTGGTATAGCCAAAGGACAGCTATCCTACCACGTAGTTAGGACTAGGAGCTTTGCTCAGTGAACCTCTTGCTCATTTGTTCTCTGGGTTCACATCCCTAGGACCCGCTTTTGCTGGGCAGTGTCCTCTCTCAGATATTAAGATTATGGGGGTTACCTCTTAGTTTAATCTAAAGATTGTTGCAGCTAATTTGGGCTCTTCCCTGGCCCTAAAGCTCTGGGGTTAGTAGCAGGCAATGATAACTGCTCTCAGTATTTAGGTCATTTTAGAAAAAAAACAGTTACAGCTCCTGAGTCTCACAGGTCTTCTCCACTTATTCTCTTGTTTATTTAAAAATGCAGTGATGCCAGAGGCCACACCTTCTAGAAAGGTGACTGCTTATCCACAATTCATACATTTATTAACCAGTTCTTTTTGGGAAGAGTGCGAAATTGAAAAACCTCACCGACAACGTGATTAAATGTTAACTCTAAAGGTGAAGTCCTGGTTGGTTTTCAGGCAACGTCAGGCTCCTAAAAACCAAAACCAAAAGGTTTTTAAAGGTCTGAAGTTCCTATTAAACTCTGTGTTTTAGCAACCTAAATCCAATTGAAACACAGTGTAATTAAGACTTTGGAGACACTTGGGGATTATTTCTAAGAATCGCTTAGATGACCTGTAGGCAACTTTCAGCATTTTCAAGGGACTATGTAATTTTAAAACTACGAATACTGGCCGCTTCCATCAGAGATCTTAGCGAGCCTTTATAAAAATACATGTTCCTTAAGAAAAAACAAAATCTTTTGTGACTTCAAGACACAGCTAATATTATTGCCTCTTGTCACTTGAAAAGGTCCTCCCCATTCTCAAGGAGACTGTTGTTTGGATATTGCTGTGAAGGTGGGAAAAACATGATGTGAGAAAAGGAAAAGGGATCCTTTGTCTTTGCCTTCTTTCCTAATGCGAATGCTAAGTATCTTACTGATGCAAAAAGGTCAGAGAGAGCAAAATGTGTAAATAATTTAATAGAGAAAAGAATTGTAAGATAGCAATTCACCAGAGTAGGGACAATGGAGTACAAAATGCCATAAAAGATAATAGGCTTATATGAATTGGCATGTGTTAGTGATTATGCAATCATTCATTTCCCACAGATTTCTTTTTATAGGAAACTTTGGAAAATCCCTAAAGAACTGACCGAGTCATTTAACCACAACAGGTTTCTTTTCAACATGGCTAGGAGTGGGCGATAAATATTTTCACATATTTGTGCACTGATGGCTTGTTTTCAACTGCTGGAAGCAGTGGCGCAGAAAAAGACGGAAGACGGTGGCTCAGCCCCGCACCGAGTGGGTCCTCCTCCTGCCACCCGCCGTGTGGGACCAGGTGGCAGAGATCCAGATGGGAATGGACTCGTGCGATCGGGAGCTTTGAGGTTTGGTCCATGTCTGATGCGACAGCCGCTGGGGAGGCTGAGGAGAGGGATTTCTGCTCCAGAGAGTGTTTCCAGCTCTGGGCTGGATGCAAATCCCTCTGGCTTGCAGCAAGCAACTGAGCTCTCCTCAGTCACTGGCAAAAGTAGTCATTTGCTTCCTTGCTGCCGTAGACTGTTTAAATACTTGTATTTCTGACAAAAGTTTTCCTTCACTGCTGGGCTAAGGAAAACAAGACCTTGATCTGCACTTATGAGTTTCTTAATTTTTTTTTTTCTTTCTTTCTTTTTCTCTATTCTTTTTTTTTTTAAACAGGTTGTTTTTCTTGCAGTCTTCAGAGTAGTCGCTCACAGCCTCAAAAGGTTCTTGTTGCTTCAAGATATGCTGCTGGAGGACTTGCCCCTCACCAGGCTGCCTTGCTCCAGGGAGGCCCTGACCGACCCCAGTATCCTTATGTGTGTACCGCGTATCTCAGACTCTCCTTCTGCTAAAGCATCTCTGACCTGAGCAGCTGCCAGGGAGGTGTGGAAGCTGCTCCCCACTTGCAGTTCCTTTCCCTGCTCCACTCCTCTTCCTGGGGCTGCTCTGCTGATGTTGGCAGCACTTGCCCTGGGTACAGGGAACCTGCTCGTTGCGCTTTGTCGTTGTATATGCTCATCTGCATCTTCATCTTGTGCCAGTGTTGTCCAATTCATACTTTCAACAGCGTGCATTGCACAGGAGCCATCAGCGTGCTTCGATTTGTATTGTTTTGCTCAGCCCTGTGGAGCTGACACGTCCAAGCCATGGTGGTGATGACTACCATCCTGCAAGAAGATGATGGGCAGGTTTGTGGTGTTTCTTGGAGCTTAGCACACCTGCGGCACCAAAATACGGCATCCTGGCTCAGAGTACGTAAAACGGGTTTAATCGTACCTGTCTCATAAGAACCTTGAAGCATAAATTTGCCAGTATCATTCAAATGATCTTAGTTCGGTGCAAAGTGTTATTCTTGCTCCTGTATAAGTAGCAGTATGAAAGGAGAACGTTTGAAAAACTTTGAACTCCAAATCACTTTAAAAGACTGAGAAATAAAACTAGTTTGAGCATCTGGATCTCCCTCGTGATTCGGCTTTCAAATCCAGAATTCTGATGTCTGAGAGGCGTCATAAATCAAAGCCATCCATCAGGTTACAGATATCTCTGAATATCAAATAGCTTATTAAAAAAAAAAAAAAAGCGCTGCCCATTAAATCCTGCAAGTGGTTAAAAATTGTCTTTAAGAGTATTTGCAAATGTTTATCTTAGCTTAAGTTATATGGACACAATTTTGATTAGGCCATGATTTTTTTTCTTTTAACTACGTTACGAAGTCAGCTAAGAACTACATTACTAAGTTAACTATGAACAGTAATGTTTTCATTTTTAAAATACGTTGACTTCTTTCTCAGTTTTATCCCTCTCCTGTCATATTTTGAACTGCAGTGTACGTACTAGGACAGAAAAAAAAACAAACAGAAGGGTGAAGGGATATAATACAAAGAGAGTCTGATCAGTTCCTTCTCAAAACAGCAATACTCTTGCCAAATCCTTCCCCAACACCAAAATGGCAGCAAAGGGCAACAAAACTCACTTGCCACTCTCCGCAGCAGGGAAGACAGGCTCACCTGAGGGCTACTGGTCATCGGCAAGCGTTCAGAGTCGGGACCTTTGCACGCGTTTGCTTCACCCGCGGTATCTGAGCTGATCGTGGTTGCATAAAATATATTTAGAAAAAGCAGTCAGCTTCAGTTGGCTCAGGGCAGAGCTGCTAAAAGGGGAAATTTCTTGACAGTTACGTGATAAATTTTAAAAAGTGGTCATCAGTGAAAGTCATGCATGATGGTTCTCTTCTTGGTTTGATTAAAAATGGCTTATGACATCAGGTTCTTTGGAATCGGTCACTGAAAAACAGTGCTACCTTTTCTCTTATTTAATTTTTGTTGCTACCCCTTGCTTTCCCATGAATCTTTCGGTGTTTTATTCCGATGTTTCCAGTCTCCCGCTGGAGGCATGTTGGCTCAGTAGGAGCCCCACTGCTCTGGGGTCTTCAGCAATCTCACGGAGCCAAGCACTCTGCGATCCCCAGTTTCTCCTCTCACTACTTTCTAACTTCAGCCTTTCATAACATGTCAATCAGTTTTACTTGGCACATGCCATGACATCTGAAAATACAGTTCATTCTACCAGGAAGGTTGATATTGCAAACTCTTATTTTAACTCAGGTTTAGGATGCCTTTGGCAGGTAGCATCCTTCAGCACAGAATACACATTTGTTAGAAAGGAGGGAAGTGCTAAGCAAAACCGGCCGTTCAGCTGGATCTAGTGTCTTTGCTGCTAAGAGCATATTTAGGCCCAACCAAACTGCAATTAATGTTTAAAACATCTGAACTCAAGTGTCACTTCTGTAGGCTGTTGGTGTCTGGTTTTAGTAAACTACCCCATATGGGAGGAGATACTTCTCAGTGATCTGCTGGTGGAAGCCTGGCTGTCCCTCCTCCCATACACCACTGCATAGCCATTTCTGTGCATATCCTCACTTGCCAGGATGCAAAGTTTTAAAGTCTTTTGCAAATATTTTTGCAATATTTCTACAGTTAGAAAATACAAATACAAGGTAAACTCTGAGTTGCCCTTCATATGGCATGAACACCAGTCAGTGTTACTCTTGCAGCAGTACACTGGCTGAACCAATGCATGTCTGTGGTTTTAAAGTAGTGTTAATCTAAGGCAATGAGTTCTAAATAATGTTTATTAACTACATTTTAATGAGTTGTCAATTTTATAAAACACATGCTGAAATATTTTAGAAATCACTTAGTAAACGTAGTTTTAATTCTTTTCCCATATTCATGGGCTGCTACTTTAAAAAAAAAAGAGATTAGAAGGTTCAGATTTAGAGCAGCAAATTGCTGTGCTAATCTGCAGGTATTTCTCTTCTTGATATGGCCACTAATGTCTAATCTTAGCAACGCAGGCCCAATCATTCTGCTTTTTCATTAGAGCTGCAATGAACTGTGTGCCAGGGACTCGAACTCTGGTGAGCAAGCTGCTCCAAGCTTGCAAGATTTTATATGAAAATGTACAGTCTGTATTAAAGAATAAGTCTGAAAAAAATGTGTTAAGTTCATGCAAAAGTTGGAGACTTCACAATATCGGCTCTGGTAGGAAGAGTGTGCCTTTGAACCTCTGGGCAGTGTGGTGGTTAGGGCTGGCCACGAACAAGAAGTCTGTGTCATGAAAAATTATCAAGTCTTTTAATTTGTTTCCATTTCTCAGGAGAGACAAAATAAGACCTCAGGAATTGTTGTGGGTTTTTTTTGCCTACAAAACGATACGGAGAAAGGCTATGGAGAGTATCTTCCCTGCTGGATGCTGTCTTCAATGTGGGCAGTTCAGAGTTGGGATTTGAACCTGGACCTCCCACCAGCCCCAGACGTGTCACCATCAGGCTACGGGTGAGTCTGGATTGACTTCCTCTCTCTTCCCTTCTGCTGTCCAAAAGTCTTATACCAGACTTAAAAAAAAAAAAAAAAAAAATACTGCCAATGACATTTTTTTGAGAAACAGATACTGTTTTGTGAAAGATTCAATGCTGTTGTAATTTTTTGATAAATGGACTTTGCTGAACTTTTGCTGGACGTTGTAATTGTCATGACTGTTCTGAGACCTCAGTGTTATGATGGACCCTTATATGACTTACCGTCCCTCTGCTTCAAGCATGTAACTGGGTGGTTTTGGTACAGAGCTCAGTAACACGAGATGGTCATTGATGTTTCTTTCCTTATGAGGTAGGGCGTTGCTCTTGAGCACAAGGGCATTATTTGGAAATGCTCACCTAGAGATAACGAATACCTCCAGGGAGCCACTTCCCAGGCATTGCTGAGCATGGAAGTCTTGGTAACTGCCTTTTTCTCAAGTTTTCCTGTTATATGAGCTTTGTTTTCCTATATTCCTGCATTGTTTCCAGTATTTCTGTGTTTCTGCTGCCAAGTGACCATGCAGACTGCTCCCAACCTGCTCGGAGCTGATCCATCTCCCCTTAGAACAACCTTCTCTACCTTTGTGGTTTTCCTTTGTCTCTGTAGTCTCCTAACATTTTGTCATCTTTCATTTTGCTCATTTCAAGTATCCACTAGTTTTGATCCTTACTGAGAAACTTCTTTCTCAATTCTTTTGGTCCGTAGGTAAGGAGATTGAACTTTGAAATCAGTGGTCATTTGACCATAGACTTTAGAGATAGTTAAGCTCTTGAAGACCAGAATGGTGAATACAGAACAGAAGCATCCTTGATTTAATATTGTGAACCACATAAACCTAATCCTCCGCTTTCTGTTCTTCTGCGTGGACCTATGGCCCACCATGTAAAGCATTTAGGGTGTGGGGGGCATTGAAAGAAATCACCGTCACTTTCCAGAGCAGACTTCAAAGGAAAGCTCACTTTTCCCATGGCTTTTTATATTCCTTCTACTCCTAGTTCTTACTTTTTTTTTTTTTCCATGCTGCAGTTCCAATTTTTGCCCACTTTTAATTTCTCTATTAACTTTAATTAGGCTCATGAGCTTGATCACCAGGTGGGTTTTCCCCAAGCTTCCACAGCAATCCTTTCCATCAGCAGCAGACTTGCAAGGGAATTTTGTTAAGCTGCAGATAGGAGATAGGAGCCTAATGTTATCAGATACAGAGCGCTTCATTGCTAAGTGCTTTTTATATCTGGTGAATTTGCCAAGAAGCATTATATATTTAATTATTTTTAAGCAAGCATGCTCAAGAGCCCCTGATCAGTGGGGTACCAGAGGGCAAATGAGAGAAGAGGGACGTGGTGTTAACCAGGGGAATGATTCATACCTCTGAAGTTAACCAAATGTTTGTGTATCTTGGGGAAGTAGCTCTACATCTTCCAACTGCTTTTTCTGAGGAAAATGCAGTGTAGGAAAAAGAGAGGGGGGAAGAAAAAAATAAAATCCCTGGATTCACTTCTGGAGAATCTCAGGACGTGCGAAGTTCACTGTTAAGAAGGAAGATTGGCATACACCTTTTGGGCGTTTTTTGGTGCTTACTTTTCCAGAGCAGGTTCTTACAGCATAAGCTTTTCCTGTGTCAAATGCTAAGTAGCATAAAATAGGAGCTATCGGGGTGAATTGCAATTTTTGTAGCCTTCACTTTGTGATCATTTGCATATTCAGAGTCTGCCTTGGGTTTTCTTGTTTTTATTCTTCTTCTTCTAAAACTACATTTACCTGAAGAAGGGCTTAGTTCTGAGTGCACAAAATAAGCATTTTCTCTACAGTTGACTTTAATCCTACCAAAAGAATTAACACTTAGAGCAGAAAACCTTCTTTGGGTCCTACAGGGCATTAGAACATCTCAGGTACTGGCTGCTGGTTTAATAAAAGGATAGGATTTCCATTTACTTCAGGCAGGCTTAATGTATTGTTCTTGTAGTGAGGCAGTCAGAATGAGTCAAGAGCCAAAGAATACACTTTATAGACACAAATAATCGTAAATTCAGAATGTCACCTTTAGGCAGAGGCATTTTTATTATTGTTAGTGGAGCTGCTGAGTAGGTTTGATGTTTTATTCTCTTGAGTACTAAATGTTCCAGAGTACCACAGCCCTATCTTTATCAGGCTCACAAGGAGGGAGCACAGCCAAACTTGCTTCCTATACTTCTCTATGATTGATAGCAGATGGCATGCTTTAAAATAAACCTATCCATTAGCAGTCCTCAGTGTTTTTACTCAAGGCATTTACAACTGTCTCAACCAGAAAACACATTTGCTCCACAAGCTAGTTTCAGTCTGCAACAGCTGTACAGGTGCAAATCTTTCATTAACTCTTAAACGGTGGTGAAATAAACGCTGCGCTGTATTTTATTTTTAGTGAAGAGGTTGTTCTTAAGAGGAGGAGTGGATTCTATTCTCCCTTTGCATATGGCAGAGGTTTGTGTTGTTAAACTGATGTTAAGATACGGGTTTGTGTTTGTTTTGGTTTTGAGTTTTCCTAGTCAGCAGTAAATTTTTAGGATGTTATATTGCTATGAGATAAACGTGGCTCTTTGTAGGTGTACCCTCTAAATGGTCAAATAGCAATACTGGAAGAATTGCAACTCGGGGCTGGGATTACTGGGGAACAGCAGCCGCCCTCTTTCCCGGTCACTGCAGCATCCCCCCAAGTGGCAGCCACCGCCACGGAGGAGAGGCCGCACGTGTCCCCCACCCCTGCCTCACATATTCAACCTGATTCCGAGCTCATCGCTGGCAGGATGTTCCATAAAGAAATTGTTAAAATTTGGCCCTATATTCCATTTATTGTGCCTAGGTTTCTATGCAGTACTCATACAGGATGTTAAAATTTACCCAGCAGTCTTTCCAATACAATAAACTCCCAAGCACCTCCCCAAACATTAGTACGCTAGCAGCTAGAGCTTAAAATATTAGTAGCAAATCTTTAATATTAGCATTTAGCATTAATAATAGACAAGATCTTAAAATATTAGAGCCAGATAAAACAGTATTAACAGGGGTATAGGAGTCATTAAGCAGAATAACCGTCACTGACTAAATGGATGCTGAAACTTTAACATGCAAACCAGTGTAGATGATAGGAACTTCACAGAGACAAGAGGATCCTTTCATTTAAAAAGAGGTTGGAGAGACGAAGGTTAGGGATTTGAAAGCTGGTAAATAAAACAACACAGCAGAAAAAGTTATACAGAACGTGCCATCTCGTTAGTGGCGATCATGTCCTGTGTTATTTTTCTTAAGCTGAAAAGATAAAACAAGAAGACAGGCAGTATTCTGTCACAAATAAATGGAAATTGGGGCATTTTTTGTATAAATCCAAAGTAGCAGGAGAAAAATACAAATGTGCTCTCAGCACTGTAAGTCCATGTAGGGTAATGGAGGCGCTAAAATGATTTAGCATGATGGACTGCAGCTCGCATGCCCTTGTTTAACAACAAGCAAAGTTGAAGGAACTTGAGCCTGATACCATCGAGGTGGGGGTTACTGCCAACCTGGGGAGCCGTCCTCCAGCTCCTGAGCAGGATCTGGCTCCGCAATGGCAGCAGGGATGAGCCCCTGTTACGACTCTTGTCAGCTCTGCCCCATAAGCACCTGGAGGATTTGGTGCTAAATGAAATGGGAGGGAAAAAAACAAGGCCAGCTGTAGACATAAGAAGTTTAAGAGCATCAGTACTTGCTTCTAGCTAATCTCTCTTGATGACTCCTGTAAGCAGGCGAGGCTAGTCGTTCCTGTTAATTATTCAAAGCCCCGCACCAGATTCATAGCTGAGTGGTGTAAGAGGATGTGCAGTGTCCCCATTTCTCAGTCTGAGAGAAAGACATGAGATGGGGTTTCCCCTGCCATCACTGAGTGACACCCCGTTTTTCACGTGGGAAAGGTGAACCTGGGAGAAGATTTAACTGACCCCAGTCCTGAGCCACTCTGGTACCACGAAACCTCACCTGTTTCAGAAGGGTCTGATAAGCTGAATGCAGGGAAGGTCAGGTTGCATCTTGAAACAATAAACGTGCTGACTTTTTTTTTTTTTTGAGGGATCAGGACTGCATTCTTGCTTGTAGATTAATAATCCAAAAGATATGGGGTTACATTCGTTAGTGCTTCATCAGAGGAGGAGGCAGAGGGAAAGGCATGCACCCCGAGATCCACATCGTGTCCACCATATCCTCAGGCTGCCAAGACACCAGAGTTTCAAGATTCTGGATATTTTCCCTATTTAATGTTGACATTAAGGCACAGAGTGGAAAATGGATGGCAGTGGCGTTTAGATACATCTCTTTCTGTTGTTTAGTGTCCCAATGAGGCTATCAAAGCATTTTTGTATATCACACAATATGATATAAATAGTATCAGAAGGAATAGAAAAATATTCCCAGAAAAAGGTCTACTCTAACAGAGTCTTTTGGATCTGTTCTAGAGACAACCCTTGATAGAACACTGGTATTTGGAATAGACGTCTGTGCCTCGCCTATGTACCCGCCTTTATATCATCTTTTAGTTTCATTATAGCAAATAGCATATATTTCATTATAGCTTTTGGAATTGCTGATGGATTTTGTTTGAGATTAGCTTTTGGTTTGTTGTCCAGGGCTGTTCACAGCCAGGTCCTTTAGCTTGAAGGAAGAAGTCCAAAACATTCATTAAAGATGGCTATTCTGTCTCCTGCTTTTGATCCGCTGGTTTTATGCAGTAAGATGTACCTAGTCTGTTCCTGATGTGATTAGGAGCTTTCTGAAGAAATAAAAATAGCTTTGCATAAAATAACTTCTACAGTATGCAGAATCTGATGTGTTTGGTTGTCATTGACCTCACTGTGGTTATTTCCAGGAGTCAAGGTGTACATGTGCCTAAATATCTACAGACATTGGCACATATGTTCCTCCTGAAAGGCAAAGAAACATTTTCTTGTTTAAATGGAAGTCATCACATTCACTCTGAAAGTTAAGCATATTCTTAAGCACTATATGAGCTGAAGGCCAAAGAACACAGTTTATTATGATACCACAGGATACTGCAAATTATGTAGGGCCTTTATAGTAATAGTTGCGTTTAGTAAAGAAAAAAGAAAAATCCTTTTATTGCCCCTACGAACCCTTTATTTATTAATGACCTAGAAAGATGTGATGTTTTTATTAAGAAACGAACAAATTTTGCCTGGACGCTATCCAGCACACTCGGAACTGGTGTTGCTCCGTAATAGCCCCTTTTTCTGAGCTAAGTAGTAAGTCCCAGTCCCATCCCTGAGCTGGTAAGTGTTGGAGGGTAGCCAAGGCGGACGGGGAAGGGGAGGGTGGAGAGGGGCCACACTTAATCCCCAGAAGATTTGGCTTTTCTGTGAATAAGATGGATTTCTGATGCTGGTCTCCATGCCTTTCATAGCAGTGTTGCCAGTAGTAAATTTGTGCTTGCCCTGAAGAACCCCCCATGCCCCCTGCTTCCTTGCCAAAACTAAACTCAACTAAAATAAATCATATTTTAGGAAGCTAATTACACAGCCAAATAACAGAAAGGTATTGAAAAACCGTTGTATGAATTTACATTGGCAGTGAGGAACACATATACTAAGAATAAGTATAGTAACATGGCAAAAGTCTAAGCAATGGAATTTAAAGAAAAACGTAATGCCAAGCATTGGGAATGATATTCAGACTTGTTACAGAACCAACACTCTGTGCATCCATTGCACACAAACTTTCACAGTTTTAATCTGTTCTGAATGAAATTTGCTCTTTTATGATTTTATAGTATTTCTTGGAAAATTAAATGTCAGGATATATTCCTCCCTCAATTGTATTACAAAAGGTGTATATAAGTCCCCTCACTCTTCCCTCTGCTTTAAGGGAAGAATAGCTCGAGGCTAGGGGGGGCGACGTCAGCTGAAGAAGCAGGTACAACCTAAACAGAAGCAATCCATTAAGAGAAGAGAGAAGCGGAGGGAAAAACAAAAAAAACCAACAACTTTTGGAGAAGATTTTAAAAGTTTCCTGATGGATCAGCATCCTTGAGATTAAACATTCCCATATGTAAGCTGACATTTTAAAATGTAAGTCTTATGAAAGATAAGAAGGAAATGGTGAGAAATGCAACCTTAAATATTTTGAAGCATGACTTCCTGTATTATGTGGCAGTTGGTAAAACTTTCAGGGGAAAGATGCATGCCTTAAAATCCATGCGGTGCGGTGCATGCATTTGCCTAAAAGTTTCCTCCTGTTGCTTACTAGTTTCATGTTTGAAATCTTCCACACCTTCAGAGTAGAGTCGCAGTATCCCTTCAACGTTGCTTTTAATCTCACAGACAGATGTTTTAGATCAATCGCTCAAAACGGAACAGTTTAGCAGTCAGAAAACACTGTCAGAAAAGATTTGTTGTAAGGAAGACCAAACCGTGAAATAAAATTGAACTTTTATCCCCATTTGGATGGGAAGTGCGCTTGGCTGGGAATCCCAAGGGGATGAACACAGTGGCCTATCATGTGTTGAAAAAACAAACAGATGACAGTACTCTGCAGTAATCAAGCAAATGCTGCTTCTGAGAAATAGTGTGATCACTATTGTTCAATGCTGCAGGACCTAAAAAGAAAAAAAAAAAAGAGATAATTATTGAAGAAAGGAAGGTGGCCTCGTGACAGGGGTGAAGGAAGATGGGACAAGCTGCTGCCAATGGCTTTGAGTCCCTGCCAGCTCCGGAGAGCCCACGGTTCTCTTGCGGTAAAGGTGTGACACACACAAGCCTTAGCAGAGCAGCTGGACTTTATTTTCCAGGGTTGTTCAGAACCAGGAATGATTAACACACTAGCGGTGGTGGGTGTCAGTATTTCCTGGCTGCAAGAGCTCTTCTAATGGTACATCTTCTTTTTATTTCTGAAAACCCAGTGCAAATAAGTTGGTGTTGCTCACAGTAATAGCATGAGCTCCATGCATCCAGCTGGTAAAACAGAGGTGGCTCTTTAAGGTGCCTAGGTGGGACAACTCCAGCCTCTTGGCCCAACTCAGTATCTTTCTGCCTCTCCCTAGACATTTTACAGTAGAAGTATTGAAATGTACTTGTTTCCAGAAGGTTTTGTTTTGGTTTGTGTCCCGTGATGGCCCATTCGTATGCTAAGCTGGAGCTCTGCTTGGCAGCGCCTTTTGGTCTAACCATATTGCAATGTAGTACCTGTTTTGAAATGGCAAATGTTCCTACCGGGGACCGTGTCTCTGTGCCGCTTCCACTCCTTTGTCCTGCTCGCCTGTGCTCGGGCACGCCACGTGCTTTTCGCTTGCCTTGTACTTCTTTTTGGGAGGTTTTGCGGAGCGGTGCCTTTGCTTGCTTGCCTCCCTCTGTATCCTCCGTGCTGGATGAGTTTGCATTGTGTGGTGTTTTCCTCTTCATTTATTGCAAACAAATCTGGTCTCTGCCATTTGTTTACTCTTATACTCCGTCTTTATGCCTTGGTATGCATTTTTAATTAGATGCGCTTCAGTTCTTTCACTGCTTGTTAACACTTTCATATGGGAAGTACGGTCTCCACCAGCCCTGTGAGCAATCTCTGTGCTTAGGAAATTCGGATTTGTTTCTCCTATCCATGATTATCATTTGATACAGACACTTGTTCCCTAGCCAGCCTGTCTCCTGGGTCCCCACACTCTCATCGTGAACTTTTAACGTTGTTCCCCTACACAGCCGGGATAATCCAAGTGCACTTATTCTGCTTAAAAATATTCTGCATACAGAGAAATAGTGTTTTGGCTATTTGTCTGGGCTGTTTCCGGACTTCAGCAGCTCCAGTTTGGATGCCTGACATCAAGAAGTCCTGGACAAAGCCTGCAGTGTGTGCAGATCAACCGCCTGCATTGTGCAAAGTCCTTCTGCACACGCAGAGTGGGTCCCAGAGATCGGGAATGCACCGAGCTAACCGTGAATACGTTGGCCATCAGTCCTGTGAATGGGAGGATGGATGTGTCTGGGGGGAAATACTGGAGTCCTAAACACACGACAGCTTTCAAAAAAGGCATCTTTCCTGAGTGCCAGTATTGTTAAAGCACAAAATTACTCTTTTTTTTTTTTTTTTT
>NW_009595454.1:0-17542 GCF_000690535.1 Cariama cristata
CCAGAGCCCAGCCCTGACCAGGATCTGCCTGCCACCTCAGATGACTCGGGCTCATATCGGTTTGATGTTCTAAAAGGCCAATGGAGGTGACACACAGGGGCATCTAGTTTGCTTCCATCCACATTTTAGGTCTTCCTGTAGTTGATGTTCACACAATAGGAGTCAGCAGCTCTCGGAGCCGAGCTGCTGCTGCTTTGTGATGAGGAAGGTGTGCCTTGTGCCTCACCAGAGGAGCAGGTCCTGGCTGCCTGGGCCCGCCACAGCACGGGAGCGCAGGTCAGGGTTTCACCAAAAGGGAGTCGCCAAGCTCAGGGACACTTCATGGCTAAGTCCATTACACTGCCATAAACAGGGGCATCCTAGGCATACAGCTGCTCTGCTAGTTCAGATACTTGTCAGATCTCCAGGAGCCAAGTCACAGTTGAACAGTTAAAACTACAACCAGAAAGCATAGTCAAGCTAGTTTAGCACTACAGCTGCCTCACCACGAAGTCAGAAGTGCCAGAATTAGTTGGGAAGAAGACAGAAAATAATGTCCCTGTCAGCACAGTCGAGTCAGCTTCAGCACAACATCAAGTGTTGCATTACTGTAAGTAGTGTTTGTGCCCTGCCTTCACTTGTGAACAGTCTCATCTGTAAGTGTTCTTTTATATTCTAGTAAAGTTATAAAAACAAATGCACAGAGGAATGGTCTAAGTCTCTCCATGATGAATCTAAAAATCCCTACTTGCTGATAATCTGCAGTAATATAGAACTAGCTGCATTTTGAAGGTATCTTGCATAGGCACATTAAGAAATGAAGTTGTTAGAACTACTCAGAAGGTAAAATGCCTGCTTAAGGGAGAGTGTATGATCATATCACTGGTCTCAATGGTTAGGTTTACTTTTTCCTAAAGGCCAGAGGCTTCTAAGGAGTTAAAGCCTGTGGTAACAAACTTTGGATCAGAGGTTTTTTTTCCCCCCCCAGAAGTAGGCTAGTTAAGGAGATCAGGAATGCAGATCATAAGAGTATTGTTCAGCACGAGAAAAAAACCTCTGTGGAGAACTGTATTTATTTCAGCTCTTACCACTGAGTTTGTATGATATAAGGCAAATCACTTGACCCAAACTTTTCATGGGTGGTCCTTATAGTTTTCATTTCCTGAGTACTTGAAAACAGCATGGGACTGATTTTCAGGAGTGCTAATCATTCATTGTTGTAACTGAGATGAATGGTAGGAGCTCTGAGGATCAAATGCTAACTAGTGTAAGAGTTCAAGCTGCACAGTAACAGCAGATCTCAGACTGGGCACTGTACCCGTGAGGTGTTTAACCCCACTGTTTTCATAGGAATCTAACATTCCTCAAGGGTTTATGGAGATACATTTATTAATGAACAGAGAACACAGACTTTTACAAGAGCACAGTAGAAAAGCAAAAGGTAATCTGTTCAGTAAGCATTATACTGTATACATACAGTTAGGAAATGACTTTTTAGGCATAGTGTCATGGCATATCTAAAGTTTATAATAAGGCAAAGAAGACTTTTCTGGGGCTTCCTGAAAAAAAAAAAGGCAATTCAAACAGGCAGGTCTTCCTTTAATTTAAAAAAAAATTAGTTACCAGATTCTGACATTTCTGTCAGAGATCTGTCCTGTAAGATTTACATGCTATACCTCATTGATGATTTCAAGGACTGAAATAGTTGTTTCTGTTCAGATGTAGCTTTTTCTTTTTGGAACCTGAACTCATTTAGAATTTGAAGATGTTTATAATTTGCCATTTCCCTTATCATTGCTTACTTAACTGAAGCCACACAATAACAAACTGAAGCCAAATCTTAGGGATCACATTTAAGATACGATAGAAGGGATGCTCACAGGGTATACTCACATGCAATTTTGCATCTTAAGCTACGTATTTTTGGGGTTTGTGTCATCTGCAAAGGAAGCTGACTAATTTAATTATAGCAGAACTGTTTTTCTAGTTAGTCCATTTCCTTCATAGGGATAATTTGCTTTACTGGAAGTTAAATTCTAGGCTTAACTTACTGAATGGGGCAACACTGATACTCTGCAGATCTGGTTCTGCTTACTCTGCATTGAAAAATGTACTTGAACAGTATCAGTCATTTATGTTATTGTCTGATCAATATTTGTGTTTTTTCAAGAAAAAATGTAATACTTCCCTTGTTAATAAGCATAAAACATCTTATCTGCCACTTACTTCTGTTGTTCTACCATGGTAACTTTTGTATTTAGCCTTTTTTTGTTGTTTACTAACTTTTAAGACATACCATTTACTTTGCACTGGGATAAGCCTTTGCTATGGAGCATTTGTTCCTGATGCATGTCTAATTTCTGTTTGGAGTTATAGTTACTGTAGAAGAGCATTTCCCCCCCTTCAGGATATAAAAGCAGCTGCTAGACCACTATGTTAAAACATACTATGGACCACAAAATCTATTTGTTGCTTAAACTGTTTTTCTTCTCTCATTGTAATGCTTCCATTGTACTTGCAGTACTACTATACTTTTCCTCCTAATACCTAGAACCTTCACAGAACTATTGGAGCCTGTCCTATTGTCTTAATGGAGATAAGTCAAATATATTACATGCTTTTATAAAAGCAACCTTCCCATACATGTGTCTGCATCCCATATTTTACAATTACTATAAGCTATTAGTTTAAATGTTAAAAAAACCACCCCAAAACACCAAGAAAAAACCCAGAAATAGCACACTTACCACACAGAAGCAACTTCTTGTTTCAAGCTCTTGAGTGTATATAAGCAGCAGCTGTTTGCCATTGCCAAATTTATAGGACCAGCCTCCAGAGCACTGTGTTGAGGGTAGGTTTATATAAAGGGCCCTTGCTAGGGAGTGATCTGGTTGGGATAGGGGTGGTGTTGGTGTGTCTTTAGGTGGCTGGGGTATAGTTATGTTGTAGTCAAACCAGGTTGTATAATTATTAACAGAGATGTAGTTTTTATTTAAAGAGCTAACACTTTGGGTCTAGAATGGTTAAACTTTTTTTGTTCCCTGTAAGTATGATTTCCTGGATGTGTTAATTTATGGCTTATTTTCTAGTATGTATTTAAGGTCTTTTCAGTTATAAGCATCTTTGAGTAAAGGCTCTACTGAATTGTTTAATATAGCTAAGTTATTATAGTAGTTAAAGAAAAAAGGCTTTAGTACTGTCTGTTCTCTGTTTTCTTATTTTACAGTTACTGTGAGTATCTAAAAGGGCTCTGTTTTGGTAACTTCTGTGTGAATTTCTTGTGAGCTTTTAGTACAAAGGTTTGTGAGGGATTTCCAGCTAATGATCTGTGTTTGGTTTTTTCTGTGTATTTTCCTAGGGCTACTATGTAATCAGTGTCTGGGGCTTGGTGTCTAGCTGGCTGTGGCTTCTCACTTTCAGTGTTTATGGACAAAATGCATATGTTTAGGGGGGAAAAGTGTCTGCCTCAGACTGTAGAAGGTGTTTGTGCAGTTGTGAAGATAATACTTTCTTGATGTTGTATGTTGGGTGGGGGAAAAGGCTTATTTTTTTGCAGTGAAATTAGGAAAGTGCAATTATAACCTTTTTGCCTTGCCTCCTGTGAGACCTTCTCTGGAACCTAGGCTGTGAGAGGTACTTGCTCCTTTTTCAGATGGAGTAGTTGATAGTGTGGGGAGACTTGATATTGTGGCTGAGCTCTTCTGATGGAAGAGTTGCTGCTAGAAAGCATAGCAGAAAGCTGTTTAGTTTTTTGTTGTTAGTTTTCTGACAACAGAAAACTGAGTTTCCTGTTGTGGTGGAAAGGCTTGACTAAGGCAGAACTTCAAAACCTAAAAGCCTTAGGCTGCCAAAGCCCCTTCCGTGACAGTACTTTGGCTTCTACCTGAGGGGCCTGCTGCAAATGACTGGTTCTGGCAAGTTAGGGCTGGGTCTTGCAGCTTGTGCAGGTAAATGCTATCCAGAATCAGTGTCTCTGCTGTCAGCTTGAAGTGGCTGTGCCTGTTTGAATCTTGAGAATAGCTAAATACCCTTTCCAATGAGCAAAGAGAATGTACTGTGGGAGTGTATTAACAGCTTAAATGAACTGTAGTATCTTGAATCTGTGTATACATGGGCTCTCTCTGTTGGAGGTGCATTCTTAGCTGCTTGGGAGGTGATTGTCAAGTAGGCATGTATGTTATCCTTTCTTTGAAGCTTATTAGCTCCCAGTTTATCTGGAAGCCTTCCAGCTTGTTCCTGCTAAGTTTTACTTGATGATTGGAAGTAATACTAGAATAAAAAAAGTCCTAATTCCAGGTTGTTCTGCTTTTGAGTCAGTAAAAGCATCATAGATTCGGATGTTATGAAGACCAGATAAATAGTAACTTTGGTAGTTAGTAACAGTGGTACTTAAACCAGCATGTGTATATCTCTAGGACTCAGTGGGTTCAGGTGGGTAGGCTATATAGGCAAGAAAAGGACACTAATGCCTGCCTATAATAGATTTTATGCTTAATTTTTTTTTGCTTAGCTACTTCAACAGATTGGAGTATTATAAGCAATTAATTTGCCACTTGCATATCTCTTCAAGGTGTTCTTTGAGCTTTCTGAGCTATCACTAGCTTTTAGCTGTGCATTGGCTAGCTCTCTGTTTATTAGGTGGCTATTTGCCTGTTTTTGCTTTCTTTTGTTAGTGTTAATTGATGGCTTATCATGGATCAGCTTGCATCCAAGCATGGATTTGAAGAACTTCTGAGTGATTTCCAAACAGCTACTCATTTTTCTGCGTTTATACCTATTGAATGATGGTTGTTACTTTGTCTGGTCCTTTTTAACTCAGCTTGCATATATTTCACTCAAATGCAAAGCTCATGCAGTTAACTAGCCTGTGCAGTTAAAAGACATGCTAGCTGCTTTCCCCCACAATGTAGCTTATGATAAAATGTTAATTTGCTTTTGTGCCTTTCCCTAAGTCATTCTTGGGTTTTGCTGTTAAATGAAGTATTTGATCCCGTGTACAGAACAGAGTGTAATTTGCATTAGGAAATGAAAACAGACTTGTATTTCTTGTCTCCTGTCTTGCAGCAAACCTGCACTAATACTCATAAGAACTTCTAGGCATCCCAATGAAGTGCTTGCTAGATAAGATACAGAGATCTAACATCTATTCACAGAACTTACCTTTATTTTAAGAAGGTGCTTGAGTGCTCGGAAGAGGTTCTGTTCTTGTTTGGCAGAACTGGGCTGGTCCATGACTTACAAGTGCATGGTGGGTTTAGAATTTGAAGTTCATGAAGAGGATGCTCTGCTGCCTTGATCACTGCAGGGTGATGCTGATGAAGGAGGACTAGTTGCCTAAAGTCCTGATTTCCAGCACTGGGAAGAAAAGAAGCACACCTGGAAAAAATCTTGAGAGCAAGTCCTGAGAGGACCTTCAATGGTTGAAGTGGATATTGAGATGAAAAATGCCAAAGTTTGCAGCTATCATACTTGGAGCTACCATCACAGGTTGTACCTCATTGCATTAGACATTATACAGCTATAGGATGAAGGTGATTGTTGCCTCAGGTACTTGCAGTTTCTTGCCTTGTCAGATACAGTTACAGACAGATGGTTATGAGGAACTGAGAATATGCATAGCTCAGCATGAAGGGCATTTGTCTTGGCACTCTAGCTGTTTTGTCACTGTCAAGCTTTGTTTCTAGGTTCTGCAGAATTATACAGAAACTGAGAGATTACTGCATGTGTTTGAGACAGTCCCCACATGTGAAGGCTACCACGGGAGAAAACAAAACATGCTTGTTTGCAAAACAAAAGAAGTGGTGAGGAGACTATAGGAGAATGCATTCAGGATGAATATGAATGGAACAAGCCCAAAATAGGGATGCCGCAGTGACTGAAGCTTAAACTGAGAAGTCTAGTTATGTGATAAAATGTTAGGAATAAAACTGCAAAATGTAGATGGATACTGCTGGGGCCTTGTGTCCAGACTGAGTTGTGTGTGACACTGGCATTCTGCTTCTGAATGCTGTTGGTAATCAGTGGTTTGAAAAAATAGTGGAAAGCTTGCAGGAAGCTTTTGGGGTACTTTACAGTCTTCCTGGTGACTTTTGGAAACCCAGGGTTAGATGCAGCCATGATCTAGTCTGTGGGTAGCAGAGACTATGTGTGGTTCCCACTGCAGTATAGTCCAAACTGTTCCTTGCATGCTTTGTGGTGTTACAGGGGTGCTTGCTAGGTTCTCCTTATCTTTGTTTACTTTTGTGATCATAAATTGATGTGTTTGAACTGGGCAGCTGAATAAACTTTGGAGACTGTTAAAATGGATTAGCCTAAGATTCACTTAAATAGTACTAATTGCAAGCTCTGACTTATTCCTGTTCTGCTCTCTTGTGCAAATACTTGTGCTAATTTGCACTGTTTTGATGGTCACTTCTGCAATATATAAACTATTCTTTCAGATGCCTAATTAAATCTTACAAGTATCCTGACTAGAAATGCTTTAATCTAATAAGAATATGACTTGAGATTACTGCTGCTAGAAATGTATTTCCTTGAGTTATTGAATAACTCTATTCTAATGACATCAACGGCTGGACTGCTAAATGCTGTTAATGGAACCTTTTTTCTAACTACAAACATGTTATCACATTAGTCCTACTCTAAATATTGAGAAACACAGCAAAACAGTGGAAGGTGAGAAATTCAACCCATGTTGAATTCCAATAGATGTTACCAAAACTCAGCAGCATTATTTGAGAGAATGGGTTTTGCTGCAAAAGCATGGGTCAAAGTATTTAATGATTAAAAAATGAGGGACAGAAGAGGCTTTTTGAAAGAGCACTACTTGTCACTGGAACAAAAAGGTCAGAGGGCTGAGTTGCAGTGGTCAACATCTCATTGCCCGGACTGCAAGTGTCATTCCTTTGGGAAGCAGTACTGTCATGGCCTGGCTGGTGGTGGGGAAAGCTATCTGATTATGGAGCCTTGGAGTATCATTATGGAGAATGTAAATCTTAACCTTCACTCAACTGGCATAAATGCGTGTCCAAAGGAAAAAAAATCTTGGGGTTCTGCATTTAGGAGGGATTAGTGATGTAGATATTATCTAGGCATGGTAGTGTGAAAATAAGAATTACAGAATTCTTGGAGGAAGGCATTGGGGTGCTTTGGTTAGGCTATGGCTAACTGTATACAGCAGCAGGTTAAACAAGCAAGGTCAGCAGATCAGGAAGTGGCTAGCGGAGGCCTGTCCAGTAATCCACACATGCAGCAGGATGTAAGTGACTCTGCAAGTAAGAACAACACAATTTACAATGCTGACTTGTAAACAGAAAAGGCAGTAACAAAACCATTGAAGGCTATATTAAAGAAGCAGGGTTAAGAGCGTTGGACTTGTCTGAACTGCTTTAAGAAAGGAACCTCAATGTCCATGATCCAGTGGGTAATCCATTCTTTGGTGACCGGGGACTGTTTGTCAATAGGCTGATTTGAGTAACTGATCTTTGTTGTCTTATGCTTGTTTTAGTCAGTTATTTGCTTTGACAGATAGTTGCTAGTCAGGTCTCTCTTCTGGCTAAAAGCATTGTACCTAAACTCCTGGTGGGGCATAGCAAGGCTGCTGTGTACTTGGAAAACTATATAAAGATTTTCTTTAAATTATCTGTTCAGATTTGTAGTGTTTCAAAGTGAGGCATTTCATATGCTCTAGAGCAATGAATCAATTTTGTTTTTAATGCCTATCTGTGCAACTCATGTCCCCTAACTTTGCTGTCACTGAAATTGCCAAATGTGTAAGTGAAGAGTCCTGAAGAGCAGACAAGTTCTACTGTTAATATTAGAAATAAATAACTGTAAGTGCTCTAACAACTGCTAGTCTGTATGAAGCTTTATAGCACAAAAATAACTGTCCCAGTTGCATCTTTCCTGTTTCTCTAAATTTAAAGTGATAATTAAAGATTCCATTAAGAATGCCAGATCTCTCATCCTCTGTGTGTGTATACACACATATATAGGGAAGGAAGGCTGTTTGAAACAAAGCCCTTTCTGCAGCAAATATTTCGTTTACCTTGGAGAAAGTTTACCTTGAAGCGCTGCCCAAAACAATGGGCTATGCAGTAATGTGATGGTTTTGGCAATGTGATGGTTTTGTTGTAAGATTATTTGGCACATTTGCTTGCATCAAGCAAAAAATGTCAGTCCCATCCCATCTGGCATGATGCATTACTTTTCATTGTGCTGAAGGCAACTCACTGGTTAAATGCAGGTTTCCTTGTACCTCTCTTGTACTTTGGGAGAGCCTGTCACATATGAAATTGAGTTAGGCTGAATAGTTCCCAGCTGAGAGCATCTGTAGTGTGTCCAAAAGCTGTTGATATTCTACTTTTTTTTAGGCTTATAGTAACTAATACAGGAGATGGTAGTGAAAGTGAATGTGCACAGACTTTAAATAACCTGAGCATTTCTTCACTCTACAAAGCTGCTCATGCACAGAGGTGATGCCACTAGGATTTGCTCCTACCCCTAAGGTACAAAATAGAGGACTGTAAGCCAGCGTTCTTGGGTTCTCTTCCTTGCTCTGCTATCTGGCAGAGGACATTTAGTTTAGTTTCTCAGTGACCTCTGTGGGAAATGGATTTTACGTGGCCTAAGTACTCACCTTCAAACACGGCTGAGCCACTTGGAAAGTGGTTTTGACTGGATAAAGAACAAAGCTGAAAAAGTGGTGCTTTTAGTCTCATGGACTGCATCAAACTAAAAATATGTCTTTGTCAGCAGAAGTTCCTGCAGTGTGTGAATCCAACCCCATACTTTTGAAGTCCATGCTGCAACGTTTTGTGTTAAAATATTCTGCTGCTACAGTCTTGCTACAGCTGAAAATTTCTGTGCATCCTTTTATGGAAGGAGGAGTTTTGACAGGCTTCTTTCATAGGGTTGTTCATACTATATATGACATTTGCTATACCTATGAATTAGTTTATAACGCTATCTAGAGCAGGAAAGAGTCCAATATTCAAATTCTCCCGGACTCTACTACTTCAACAAGGTGAAATCCCACTACTTGCTTTAGTGTTGCTGGTTGGCTTGTACTCGGGGATTATTACAGTGTGAAAGCTTTGTGGCTAGAAATGATGGATGGTTGTGCAGTTGGATAAGGTGTTTTCGTTTTGAGCTAAATAAAATGCAGTGCTGCTTAATCTCAGCAGGTAATACCTGTATGCTAAATAAGATTCTATCCCTTCATTTTCTTATCTTCCTGATGGCAAAGGTTGTGAAACAATTAAGTGATACAGCCAATTTAGGCAGGCAGAGATGAGGTAAGTTTTTAGGTTAACCTCGTCTTTAGTGGCCTTTCCTGGCTTTTGGTGTAGTAATGAAATCCTTCAGAACTGGCCAATCTGTTGAACAGTCTGAATTCAGTGGTACAAAAGCACATTTGTCACTGATAAATGTAGCTACATCATCATGGAGAGGTAAGTTTCTGTCCCATGTCCTATTAAATCCAACACAGCAGTAATATCAGTTTGGGCATTCAGGCTCTGCATACTGATGCAATTTATTCTTTTCTCTTCTCTTTCTTTGTTCTAATCCCTGATCTGAAGTTCAAATTAGTTGATGTTGACATATCTGGTAAAGAAATGACTAACATGGAACTATGACTTAAGTGTTAAGGGTAGCATTGGAATAATGGAAATAGAAAAATATTCTATACATATTTATTTGCTTAAGAAATTTTATCTTAAAACTGAAATGAAGACCTGTGAATGATTCAACGGCTTGTGTCCACTGTGATTGTGTGGATTAATTCAGCTGATTGACATAGTTGATTAAAGGCAAAGGAAGAGCTTCAGAACTGAAATTCTTATAAAAGCTTGTGGTGTGGTGTTTAGCCTATTCCAAACTTAAATATTTGAAAAAAATTCATCTCTGTATTAGTTTTGTCATTTGAGGCAATTTGGTAAACCTTTAATTGAAATACCTCTGTCAGAGCCAGTGTGTTAATGCTGTGTATGATCTAGGACACCTGGTTGTATCTTGCAAGAAAAGCATCTCTTCATGTGGCTAGAGAGAATATGATGGTTCTTGGATGCTAGGAGGTAAGTACATACACTATGGAATTACCTTGCATTTCCAATGTCCCTGGAATAAAGGTAACACAGCATGAACCTTTTCAGCTGATCAGTTACAAGACGTCAAGCACATGTGAATGTCAGTATTTAGCAATTACTGTAGTCAGAAAATTACCCTTATTGAAGGGAGGTGTATAAAATGATCAAAGAGGCTATTTCTGCCTTGACTCCTTTAAGGGCAGGAAACACAATGTAAGAGGTGAAGATATGGAAGTTGGCTAGGGCCCTCTTAGTTCCAGAGACCAGAGATTACAGATTATACTTTGTCTGAGTCAGGCTGTGGAGCTTTGCTTATCTGTTCTGAAGATTAGCATGTTCAAGGAGTTGAAGATCATAAATATTTAAGTACTGTGACTTATGGGCAATGCTATTTATTTTGAATATGTACTCTTTATGGTATGGCTTACATAAAGTGCTTTGAAAGTTCACTTAAAATTTATCCAAATTTGGAATAAAGGATTAGGATTCCAACTGAGGCAAAGCGTTGGGAATTCAGCTCTGTGCTGGTTATTGCCAACCAAGTATCTCTTGATGCTTAGGAAAGAAGGTATGCTAGGACAGTCTTGAACATAGTTGCCCCCAGTCGAGGGAGTAAATATGTTCCTGTCTCTTTGCCTACTCTAGAATACTTTTGACAATAAGAGGATTGAAAATAATAAAAAATCTACTTCCCTATTCATTGTACTTTTAGAGTTCCTTCCTCCTACATTTCTGAAATGGAAGAGCTACTTGCAAATATACAAAGGGGTCTGCTGAATCTAGCAAAAAGTTATGTTTTATTGTTGAGGGTGTTTGCCAAGGAATGCTTTAACTTCTCAGGTCAAGACTCTTGGCTAATGTACATATTTTTAGCTGTTTAGGGGGATTTACTTAAGTAATAATATGTTTAACTACTTTGTGTGCATTACATAGGTGTTATGTATTATGTTAAATTCTGAACGAGCCTCCCAGGGTGTTAGTCACTTAGTAGAGCTAGTTAAAGTTAACATGACCTTTAACTCTGAAATATTCTAATGACTTGTTTCTGAAGGCTTTTTCCTTTCTGTGAGGCCTAGGTAATTGTGTTGTACTTTCTGTTTCTGTAAAAAAAATCTCTGGGTGGATGTTGTTAATAGAAATGAGTGTATTTTATATTTCAGTATTCTTATACCTGTTCTTTTCAGATAAGCATATGGGGGATGTGTATTGTGAAGAAATAGAGTATAACCAGAGTTATTTCAAAAGCATGCAGAGCTTTTGTTTAATCTGTTATAGCATCACTGGCAGTGAAAGATTGGTAATGTTTATTTATATTGCTGATTTGCTGTAATATTAATAGATCTAATCAATAAACTGAGGTCATTATAGCCTTTTGTTCACATTAATCCATTTATAATCAGCAATCCACTTTTCTTGCAGGAGGAGCAAGGCTTCTGTGAGCATATTGTGTCTGTATATGTATCAGGGAAAGAAAACAGAAAAAAGCAAAAAATTGAATATTCCTACAATAGGGTCTTGCTCTAAATCTGTTGTGACTTAAGCAGAGGTGGCAGGTAACAGCCTGACTGCAAATGCTACATCAGGTGATTTTTATTTATTCTGTTTCAAGAACATAGTTGAATTCAGTCAGAGAGGGATGAAGCATTTGGAGTAACTTCCTAAACAGCAGGGGACTGGTAACCCAGATGGCTCTTTCTGGCTCTTTATTAATTCCTACCCCAGTGTCTTGTGTTAATGAAGTACCAGAGTTGTCCTTTCCTGTTCCCTTTGGAGAAGGGCCTGGCTATCTCTTTTACAGACGTTGAAGGGAATCCTATGAGAGTGCAAATGGGATTGTTGAGAACAGCAGGGATGCTTTTTTGTACAAGAGTGTAGGCCATTCCTGGTGATGTTCCAAGTCAAGGGAGTGTTTTTGCCAACCTGTGCTACCTCTTGAAGTGTGTGGTATGGATCCTGCTGGTGCATCAGCCACCTCAAATCTGTTAGGCAGTTGGTTTTTACGTATGTGTGTATAAAGATGTATGTGTGCTTGAAGGCCAGGGCCCTAAAAAGCAATGAAAACCACAGACTAAATTTCAGTCTATCTGAACATATTGGAAGAAACTCACTTGAGATTAAACGGAATGTGAAATAACGTTTACCTGGGAAATATGTGGATTTACTGCTGGTGATCAGAATGAAAACTGTTTATGATAATAAAAATAAAGCATCATGTTGAGGTAACTTAAATAGATACTTAGTGATGCTTCTGTACACAATGTGATATGTGCAAATGAGGTTGCCAGATGGCACGAGACAAACTTGCATAGATCCTAGCAAAATAAATGACACTTATTGCAGTGAAAGTCAACGCGCAGAAATACTTCATGCATTTTTTACAGTAATAGGATATTCATAAACAAATAATAGATCCCAGGATATTCCAATCTATCACTGCTAGAGGGAGGTGCCAACATGTCAAATCTTGACAAAACCTTTGTCCTTGGTTATTTAATTTTTCAGTTCATTGTTAAGCAATAAGACTAACTCAAGCCCTGATTTGAAGGAAGCTGTAACTCCAGTCTACTTGAACAGAAGTTCTTTAGACAAACATGAATAGAAAAATTCAGACATTCATAACTAGAAAGAAGTACAAGTAATTTTGGAAAGCTGCCAGGGCTTTAAATTAAAGAAATTAAAGCACTAAGGCTGAGATACTTATTCCCTAGGCTTCTGTACAGCATCAAAAGGCAGATTATATTGATTCTTCTGACTTTGAGAGAGCATTTGCTCTTAATGATGAAATGAAGTTTGTTTTTTATTCAAAGGTTCTGTGCTTCAAGAAGCAGCATGCATTTATTGCTTTCATTATCGCTTACATTATCACTTGATTGCACCTGCCTGGAAATTAACAGGATGAAACCATTTAAAATTATATGTACTAAGGAGGATACTTGCTCAGCTCAGTTATTAATCTATGAAGGAATAAAGTAATTTATGTTAAAAATAATCCTGTATCAAATTAATGTTTTTTTCACACAATGTCTGTGGTAGGCTGGTGAATTCAATTGTGTATTGGTGTGACTTTTTTGCAAGAAATAAGTATGAGTAATTGCAGAGGTATTTGCTAGTCTCCTCACAGAAGTCTAAAATCTTCTACACCTTCCTGCTGCATCGCTGCATATGCATGTGTTGTGCCATTGGAGTTGGCAGGTCAGGCCTGGTGGATGCCTGCACTGTACAGTGATACATGTGTGTTCCAGTCAATGCTGCTGGAGAAGCAGAAGTTGGGTAAGACTGAATCTGTTCTCCAAAAGGCAGGAGTGGCCTTCATGCAGGAAAGAACAGGCTTCTGGGGAAAAGTGTAGGGATGAGATGGTTTGGCTGACACCCCACGGCCGGGGAGGCAGGAGTAGGAACTGAGCCAGACTCAGAACAGAGGAAAGCACTTGCTATAGGCTCAGATGGATTCTTCACTCAACCTCTAGCTGGTCTTGATACTGCTGTGTACTCTGAGCACTTCTTAGCAACTTTGTGCAATGCAACCTCTGACTCATGCAGCATCATCATCACATTGGAGATCTACCTCTCATGCTTCCTAAAAATATTCATGGTAGCAAATGCACTTTGAGACACTTAGAAGTGAATAATTGTAATGGAAGGACATGCAAACTGGAATTAGATTTTTGTGGTGGGGAACTGCTGTGTTGAAGTCTTCATCAGGCTATTTTTCTATTCCAAAGTCTGGTGTCTTAACATCAATTCAGTGTGTGGTCTTTACTGACAGCAGATAGCTGCCTTTTTCCTGTGACAAGCAAGTATCTATGCATAAATACTTCAGGTGAGCTAAGCCTCAGCAGAATGTAATTAATCAGGTGTGCAGGAGGCAATCTAGAGGGTCCTGGACTGCAGAGACCTGCTTGGGAGAACAAGCTACTGCTGGTAGTATGTCCATATGGGAACTGCAGTGCTGCGGGGTGGCTTTTGGGAAGGATACTACTAGCAGGTGCAGACAAGTGTCCTGCTGCAGTGGGCAGATGGTGGTGATTCACTTCACAGTTCAAAGTAACTTGGGGATGCAGGCAGTATCTGGGATTTAAGTGCCAGCAAATGACCAAGCATCTGATCTTTAAATCTGTTCAAATACTTAAAGATCAAGTCTCTCTAATGGGATTTTAGAAAAGCACATAAGAATGGTGTAGATTTTAGTCGCTGAAACCAATGAAACAAGTACGTTTTGGTATCATAGTCTAGTCAGTAGGCTGTGCTTTTAGCATAGTACTGTGCTCCTTTACTGTGATCAGTCTTTGAAACAAAGTGGTGCTTCTTGATACTGTTGTTGTTGTCAGGGCCTGTCATTCTTTTTCTCCTACCGGAATGGTGGGACTGTGGAAATGCAGAGTGAGCCAGAATGAGGGTACCAGCTGAATGTTGCATTAGTGCCAATCTAACTAGCATTACAGCTTCTCTGAAAGCACTACTGCAGCTCAACAGTGTGCATCCTCCTCTTCTGCATGTGCTGCGACAACCAAAGCCATAGAATGATCATGCTTGACTGGGCTCTTCCATTGGAGGTCTTCCATATGCATGGAGAATTTTTTCTCTACTGAATATCTCCATCCACACTACCTAGGAGCTAGCCCCTCCTGTGGAAACTCACCCCGGGATAGCAAAAGACTGATGCTGTTTCACACTGTTTCTGGGAAATGTGAAGACACAGGGCCAGAAATGGAAGCTGAAGTTTATGCTGTATGGAGAGTGGCTGAGTTTTCCTGTTTTGTTCCATTTCTCTCCTTAGCTTGTCTCTCTTCCACTTGCCTGGTTTCTGTAAGTAGCATGGTCCTAGAAGGACATCTGTAAGAACAGCGCTCTGTAGATGGGTTCTTTCCCTTTGGGTGAGTAAAGGTCCTTAAGGTCATCTATGTCATCCACTAGAGTGGAGATAGCTGCCAGCACTATGTAGTTACTTTCATACTAAAAGAGCACCTTTCTAATACATGTATAGCTTATGCATCAAGTGGCATTGCTTTCTGTATAGATATTACAGTGTTGAGGGTAAGAATACCGCTCACTTCCTTAAGTTCCCTGTATATCCCTATTCCTTGAGTGTATGTAGTATGAAAACCACCTATACATAAGTTTTCCTGCAACATGGGTCCCATTCCTAGAGTACGTGGTCCACCTGTTAGGAGAATCGCATAAGTGGATTATTAATGACAAACTGCTCTGAAACTAGCTGAGCCCTGAACCCAGTGCAACAGTTGCTGTATTACACTAGGATCAGAAGATAGTGGTGAAATAAACTGTCTATTAATGTTGTGACAGTATAAAGGCTAAAAGTACCTGCAATGTACTAAAGCTTGTAAAGAGGCAGCAGAGGAAAGGTAATAAACAGTAAAAGGAGCAGGTCATACTTGTTCTTCTCCTTGGATTTGCTGTCAGGGTTGTGATGAAGCATCAGAGCTGGTACTTAGTGTTTTGCCAGAGACATCAGGCTCATCTGAGATCTGCACTCTTTTCCTTTCTTTTGGCTTTTAGTTGATTTGCCTCTTAACCTTACATATTACACCTGCTATTGTGCACTGTTGCTAAACTGCTGCTCAATTTACCTAATTTTCTGCAAAATGTTTTGATTTATGTTGAAATTGTTCAGCAAAACCCCTGTGTTATTTCTTAGCTTTTCAGCAGTGTAAGCTACTCTTTGGCTTGCGATGGGGAACCAGATTCAGGACAGTATTGATGTTTTTCCCTGTTTGCAAGGCACACAGGGAAGACACAGCCAGGGATTTTAACCTCTGTTCTATTAAGCCATTGTAAAATATCAGAAATAGACAATCTTCAAACACCACTGGTGAGAATGTCTCAGGAGTTTCTGAATATATTGTTACAGGAGTCTGAGTGAATTGTTGGATAAATTGCATTCTTACGCTGTGCAGCTGCACTACTGAATAAAAAAAGCATAACTATGTGCTACTTAGATATTTTTATTAGGATTAGCAGGAGATTTGGAGACATTTACTTATTTGCCCTTCTTTGTACTTTATTATATATTTGTACTGTACCATACTGTGCTAATTCAAAAATCCCAAAGTGAGTCAAAAATAGTGTACTACCTTTGGTAGAAGAGTTGTTGCATTAGGTACTGGACTGCTCTTGCCTGAGATGGTGGGGGGCTCTAAGTCATGAAATGATAATGGCAATTTGATGAAAGGTGCTGAGTTCACAGAACTAGTTACACGGTGTTTGTAACACTGTAATTTACAAGCCAGACTTTTTTTCTCTTGAAACATGTGATAGCAAATGGAGAAGTTTTTTTTTTTAGCTCTTCCAACAACCAGTGATTAAATTTACAGAACTGCTTTTACACTTCTCAGCTGTAGCTGCTATACTAAAACATTTGTCACTGACTGGGTGGTCCCCCATGGGTACTGAGCTGTATGACAGTTTTGAGCATCAGGTCAGCTGTTTTTATTTCAGACTGAATCTTCCAAAGGTGAATAGCATGCAAAATTAAGTTTATTGTAAGGGAATTTTTGAAGATTGTAGAGACTTTTATTTTAGTCCTAGAGCCCTATATAACTTGGAGATGCTAGCCTGAGGACATAGTGATGGACTATCATGATTGATCATAGCTCTGCATCAAGAAGTCTAACAGCTGATAGAGAATGTGCATACCCTGAAAGACATGGTACTATGTGCCATTAGATAAGGAGGGATTTCAAGTGTGAATTTTATTTGTATTTGAAATGTTGCTCTTTAGACTTTGCTGTTACTAGGAGGTATCTTTCAGAGGTTCAAGATACCCCTCAGGATAAACAAATTCTGTCCTATTAGTATTTTTCTTTTTTCTCTAAATTCTTGTTAATGAAAACTTCATCTCATTGTCACATCCAAAAGATGGAGCTTCTGAAGTGAGTGTCTAGAAGCTGGTGATAGTAGAGTATGACATAGCATAGTGTGTAGCATAGCATGTTCTCATGCTACAGGTGTGTAGATTCTTGAGGGAGTGGCTGAGTGAGTAGCTGCTCACAAGACAGAGTAGGGAAATGGCACTTTGTGGAGAGTAGAGGGAAGACAGCCATTCTTATACTTGTTTGTTCTAGCTTTCTCACTTGTATAAATTCTATTTAATGAAAAAGCTGGAGTGAAGGGTGGTTGTAGGAGGAGGTCAAAGCAAGGGCAGTTGTGGCCTGTCTAGCAACCTCTGTAAGCAGTTAGCCTTTGCTCTGCTTCTTCCAACTGCTTTACTCTAACCTGTAAGCAATGCTTCAGTTGCCTGGACTGTACCAGGACAACTGAGATCTGATGTGCTTACATCATGCTGTACAGATATAGTTATGACACTAAGCTAAAGCTGCTCCCTCTTGAATCCTTGCAGGCACTACTGAACAAGCTCTGCTTTTTACAAGGTAAAATAACAGCAGTCAACTATTAAGCAGTATCTTGCCTCTGGCTTACAGCTCCACTTGGATATGAAGTCCGCAGGCACTCTGTCT
>NW_009595454.1:17573-33526 GCF_000690535.1 Cariama cristata
TCTCAGCAGATCTTGTCTCTGTGAGAAGCAGTGGCTTCTTGCTGTGTATGTCTGCTTGGGTCCCTACTTAGAGAAACTGAGCAGATACCTATTTCTATAAGAAATGTCTGTAAATAAATAATTCCCACAGTCTTTGCAGAGAGTTGAGTAAGGTGAACAGGATCATGAGAAACTACAAACTTTGAGCAAAGCCTTGGTCCTGAAAAAAAAAATCAAACTTCTTGGGACTGAGATCTTTCAGATCTTCTTTCCTTTTGGTGCACAATATCTTTCTCTCCTGCTAACCTAAGGCAGCAAGTTCTATCACCAGGCTATAAAAATCCTTCTTTCAAACACAAAAGGAAAAAATATCTAAACCTCAATGAATAACAAAACCCTTCTGCTGTCCTTTAAGGCATAAGTGCCCTTATGTCACCTGGGGGTAGTCTCCATTGCCTGACATCTTTAGCAGTTCTTGCGACATCTCCTTGCTGGTCTGTTGGTCCTCTTGGCTGCTGGAGTGGGCTTGGATTTGGACCCTGGCTGATCCCTTGCCTCTCTGCATTACTATATTACAGAGCAGGGCAGATTCTTTGCCAGTTCCTTTGAGGGTCCCTAACCCCCTGTACACAGCTGGGGAACCCAGAGTGGGGTGAGGAACAGAATAGCCTCCTAAGGAACATAACATTAGTCAAGTAGGAGTGTATCCTTGTAATAACTGCATTGGGTTATCCTGGTAGACAGTGCCTTTTCACTGTGAAAGACACAGTGCCATGTCCAGGAGCTTGTTTAGGCACTTTGCTGTTATGCACCAAGTCTGGGAAAAGTGAGAAAGTGAAGTTAGTCCAGGTGAGTCTTATCTACATAGTGATGACAGCTTTCTGTTGATTAGTCTATGTTCAAAAGTGTGCAATTTCTAACCCACATTAACTAGGGTCTGAAAAAATGGCTAAGGCCAGGGAGGAAAGCAGTTAGCTAACCTATGGCTTCAGTGGGAAGTTAAGGGGAAACTTAGAGTTTGGGCATCATTCCAGGTAGATAGAGCAGAGACAAAATATTCTTTCTGTAGCTAAGGCTAATAAATGTTTCAACAGAAGACACCTCTTACAAAAGGTGATATATCTATCTTATATAATCAGCAGTTTTACCAATTACAGCTTAGAACACTTTTCTCTTTGGGGACCCAATTCTCTCTGAAACTTTTTGTACTGCATATAACCTGAAAGATTAATCCTTTTACAATTTTTTCATGCAAAGCTAGTAAATCACACAAGCAAGAGGAAAAAACTACAGAGCCCAATCAGGAAATTAAAAGAAAAATACGAATGACCCACATCAATCTCTAGGGAAAATGTTCTGATCCAGTGGGCTAACTGCCTGCAGATGTGTCAGCTCAGCTTATGTGTGCACTGAGGTTGCAACTGGAAGGATGTTAAGGTGCCAGTGATCAACATACATTCGTATTTGTGAGAATGGTAGAAAAGGGCTGGCTCTGCACAGATAGGAAATCTGTCAATGTCCCTTTGCAGTTTCTTCTTCATAGTACTTTTGCTAGGCCCAGTTAGTGCCCCCTTTCATCTTCCTTTTCCTTTTCTTTTTAAAACATGCCCCATCCATTGGTTCATTCTAAATTTTCTTTATCTCCTTGGTTCTTCCCTCTGGACTTTCTGTGCCACTTTGAGGTTAATTGTTCAGGTGAAGCCAAACATAGCTCCTCTTAGCAGTATTGGTTATTCAGGTTGGCTCTTTCTGATCCTGAAGTGTGTAGTGAATCTGCAGCTCTGCTTTGGTTTGGTCATACATCTTTTAGTTAGAAAAGCTTCATGACTAACATGTCTTGAACTATTTTAAAACTTTCATTTTTGAAAAGATGGAATTGTTATGCAGTGAACTGGGTGGTGGCTAGGTCCACAACCAAAACCTCCTGTATCAAGAAATGAATCTGATTTATCACCAAATATAAAATGCAAATTCTATAATCTGCACTGTCTCTCACAGAACTTAGAGAGGCGGTCTATATGGATGTTCAAACTCAGTGTAGTGAATAACAATGTGGGTTTTTTTAATAATCCCACTACTTATCATAATTCTAAGAGAATTTCTGTTGGCTGATGTGCACACAAGTGGTTTTTCCTTTCAATTACATTTAATTGCTTTAGAGGGTGTTTAATTCCTCAGGTAACCTGGATATGTGATTGAACAAAGGGCTGAACAAAGGCTTGGGTATATATTTTGTCACTACAAGGGAAAATTTTACTACTTTGGACCTAGATTTTCATGTTAAGAATATAGAGGAGAGAGGAATTTAGAAGGCTTTTCAGGTCTCTTATAAAAACAGTAGAATAGTCAAGACTTCAGACAGTAGCCACCTGATATTACATGATTGAGAAGACTTAAGAGATCTTTCCTATCTGTGTTCATTGGATCAATGTTGCTACTTTCCTATCCTTTTGAAGTATAAGGATTTTTTTAATTTCTGGTGAATTCTCAGAAGCATATCTTCCTACAGTTTACATGGATAGTTTTTGTTGTCCAGAAACGTGGGCAAGTTCACTGTAAAAGTGAAAATCTTGCCTTTACTAATGTTAGTGAAGAAACTCATAGCATAGTAAATGGACCATGTGTTCTACCTGGATACTTGTATACCTCTCTGTTAAAACCCCTCTGTAGTCTGTCTTCAGACTGCGTTACTACAGGAACTTTTTATGAGAGAAACTCAATAGTTGAACAGTTTGGTTGAGATGCAGAAATCACTTGGCACATACTTGTACTCTTGTTTAAACCAATGCTAGGCTCAGAAGTGGATTCCCACATGATTTCCTGTAGTTAGGTATGAATATAGCATTCTGTGGCTCAGTGTAACAGCAAATACAGCTAAGCAACGTTGCAGCTGCCAGGCTTGCTAGTTAAAGATTCACCAAATGTATTAGGCTATAGTCAAGGACAGACCTGGTGTCAGTTTTCTTTTGTAATCAAAACATGGTTGTCATCATACTTACTCAGTGCTTAAGTTAATAGCAACAATTGTGTTGACTGTGACCTTACAGCGAGAGCTTCATGGGCAGATCTTTTGCTTACTTGAAACCTGTTGTAAAATTAAGGAGGTACTGATTAAAGATCTGATTCCTCAAAGCACTTGAGCATATGCTTTGCACTAGCCATGTGTGTAACTTCATTTTTATTTAGTGTGACTTGTGCCTGAGGGAGACACTTCAAAAGCAGAGCACAGGCTGCTTAGCTGCTGCTTAAATCTATGGAAATTCCCCAAGTGAAGTGCTGAACAGGATAGTGAAGTCTGGGTGTGTTGAGAACAAGGTTTCACAGAATGGTTGGGGTTGGAAGGGACCTCTGGAGATCATCTAGTCCAACCCCTCTGCCAAAGCAGGTTCGCTTACAGCAAGTTGCACAGGGTTGTGTCCATGTGGGTTTTGAATATCCCCAGAGAAGACGACTCCACAACCTCTCTGGGCAGCCTGTTCCGGTGCTGTCACCCTCAAAGTAACAAAGTTTCTCCTTATGTTCAACTGGAACTTGCTGTGTTTCAGTTTGTGCCCATTGTCTCTTGACCTGTTGCTGGGCACCACTGAAAAGAGTCTGTCCCCATCCTCTTGACACTTACCCATAAGGTATTTATAAGCATTGATGAGATCCCCTCTCAGTCTTCTCTTCTCCAGGCTGAACAGACCCAGCTCTCTCAGCCTTTCCTCATCAGGGAGATGCTCCAGTCCCCTCATCTTTGTTGCCCTCCACTGGACTCTCTCCAGTAGTTCCTTGTCTTTCTTGAACTGGGGAGCCCAGAACTGGACACAGTACTCCAGATGTGGCCTCACCAGGGCAGAGTAGAGGGGGAGGACAACCTCCCTCAGCCTGCTGGCCGCACTCTTCCTCATGCACCCCAAGACACCATTGGCCTTCTTGGCTGCAAGGGCACGTTGCTGGCTCATGGTCAACTTGTGCACCAGGACTCCCAGGTCTTTCTCTGCTGAGCTGCATTCTAGCAGGTCAACCCCCAGCCTTTACTGATACATGGGGTTATTTTTCTCTAGGTGTAAGAACCTACACTTGCCTTTGTTGAGCTTCATTAGGTTCCTCTCTGCCCAACTCTCTAGCCTGTTTGGGTCTTGCTGAATGGCAGCACAGCCTTCCACTATATCAGCCACTCCTCCCAGTTTTGTATCATCAGTGAACTTGCTGAGGGTAGACTTTATCTCTTCATCCCACTCATTGATGAATAAGTCAAGACTGGACACAGAACTGGGGAACACCACTGGCTACAGGCCTCCAACTAGACTCTGCACCACTGACCACAACCCTCTGAGCTCTGCCATCCAGCCAGTTCTCAATCCACTTCACTATCTGCTCATCCAACCCATGCTTCCTGAGCTTTCCTATTGGGATGTTATGGGAGATACCGTCAAAAGCCTTGCTGAGGTCAAGGTAGAAAACATCCACTGCTTTCCCCTCATCTGCCCAGGCAGACCATTGTAGAAGGCTATCAGATTGGTCAAGCATGACTTCCCCTTAGTGAACCTATGTTGACTACTTCTGATAACATTCTTTTTCTCCCTATGCTTAGAGATGATGGAACAGCTAGTTCTGGATGTCACTTTTCCAGGGATGGAGGTGAGGCTGACTGGCCCATAATTCCCTGGGTTCTCCTTCTTGCCCTTTTTGAAGACTGGAGGGACATTGGCTTTCCTCCAGTCTTCAGGCACCTCTCCTGTTCTCCATGACCTTTTGAAGATGATGGAGAGTGGCTCAGCAATAACAACTGCCAGTGCCTTCAGTACTAGTGGGTGCATCCTATCAGGGCCCATGGACTTGTGGGTGTCCAGTTTGCCTAAATGATCTCTAACCCCATCCTCCTCAACCAAGGGAGAGTATTCCTTTCTCCAGGCTGCTTTTCTTATTTCCAGGGTCTGGGATTCCTGAGGGTTTGTCTTAGCTGAAAGACTGGAGCAAAGAAGGCATTCAGTAACTCTGCCTTCTCTGTATCCTCTGTTACCAGGTCACCCACCCCATTCAAAAGCAGGCCCACACTTTCCCTAGCCTTCCTTTTGCTACTGATGTATTTGTAGAAGCCCTTCTGGTTGTCTCTGGCATCCCTTGTCAGATTTAATTCCAAGTGGACCTTAGCGCCTTTATTGCATCTCTGCATGCTCTGACAATGTTCCTATATTCCTCCCAAGTGCCCTGTCCCTTTTTCTACATTCCATAAACTTCCTTATTCCATCTGAGGAGTTTTGCCAGAAGCTCCTTGCTCATCTGTGCGGGTCTTCTGACCCCTTTGCTTGATTTCTTGCTCATAGGGATGCACTGATCTTGAGCTTGGAGGAAGTGGTGCTTTGAATATTAACCAGCTCTCTTGGATGCCCCTACATTTCAGAGCCCTAACCCATGGAATCCCTCCAAGTAGGTCCCTGAAGAGGCCGAAGTTAGCTCTCCTGAAGTCCAAGGCAGTAATCCTACTTACTTCCCTGCTTCTTTCATGCAGGATCCTGAACTCCACTATCTCATGGTCACTGTGGCCAAGGCTGCCCCCAACCTTCACGTCCACCACCAGTCCCTCTTTTTTTTATTAGTACAAGGTCCAGCAGAACACCTCTCTTCATTGGCTCCTTTCTTTACTTAGCATGAAGTGGCTATGTGAGTAAGCAACTGCAGTCCATCAGGTGAGATCAACCTTGTGTACAATGTAGTGGAAATAAACTCTAAACTTTAACAGGTACAGAGAAAGATGACTGAGGGAATGGATTGCCTGTTTCGTAAGTGACTGGAGAAGCTTGGCCTGTGAAACTTAGCAAAAAGAAAGGTGAGGAATATAGTTGCTTTCCTTGGTACATTAAAGAGTTAAGTACTGGAAAGAGCAAGTCAAATTAGAAGACAGCATTTCCACAAGTACAGGTGGGTACAAATAAGTAAGGCATGATTAGATCTTCTTCCCCTAATAATCAGCCTAAAAATCGATTAGCCCAAGAAAGTCTCAAAGACTTCTACTAAAGGCAATGGAGACACAAATTTTAACTGCTTTTGAGATGGTATTTGGATAGTTCATGAAAAGGAGGGTATGATATGGTGCCTGCAAAAGCGGGGGCTGATCTCAAGGACAGGGAAATTCTGCAGCTCTTTACTGTGACAGCCAGTATCTGTTGGGGATCTATAAGATAAAATGTTCTCTCATTTCCTGATCTTTGAATCGGAACTGAACTAAACTCTTCAGCTGGGGGATGGGGGAGAAATGTGGAGATTTAAGTGCCTTGCAGATGCTTCAGTTACTATTAAAAGAGGCAGTAAAAGATTGTCAACCACATCTGGCCACAGCAACTGTGGGAGATGCTAATATCTCTGTCATTCCCAGTATTTTTTAAAATACCAACACAGAATAACACTACTTGGAGCTGCATTATTCCTCCCTCATTAAGCACAGCTGGAACCAGCTGAAGAGTTGCTTTGGAGCCAGTAAGGCTGGTTGTGTAACGGCCCTTTCCAAAGTTTTGGCAGAAGAGGTATGGATTCTCATATGCTCCCTAGGCTCACATGTGCCCTCTGAGCATCTGACACCAGCATCATGTGGACTGTGAGGACAAAGGGGAACGTGGTGACTTGGCCAAGTGTGCTCACTGGAGCCTGGGGACAACCATGTTGTCATTGATTGTTCAGGAGACGTGATGTTGAAGTTGGCCTATGAGTGAGAGGTTGCCCCCAAAATTTTATGGTCAGATAAGAAATGTAGCAAAGGAAGGCCAGGAGTCCAAGGGAAGAAGTGCTCACAGGCTTTTGTGTATGCTGGTTAGAAATTAGTTCAACATGCACAGAGGCAAAGGGAAATGGCCCCAGTGCCAACAGCTCTGGATTGGAAATGAGTAATTCTGGAAAGGCTATGGCTAATAATGTTTTCTCAGAGCAGCGTGTTAAGGGTGAAAGGTCCAGTGGCATATGACCACATAGTTGTGCTTGCCAAGGACATGGTTTTCTGGATAGAGATCTGAAATATTGAAAATCTTAGCTTGCTTCAGCCAGGATGAGGAAACTATGCTTCCTTAGAAGTGGTTTTGGGTGCTCCCAACCCACCCATCTGTGCGTGGCTTTTAGACAAATAAGCACTGATGGGAAGTGTCTTTCATTATGGATTTCCCAGTTGGCTCCACAGCAGTCACCTTTTGGCCATGTTTGCCACTAATTAAATCATTCTTCAGAAGATAAAGATTCTCACTCCTTATGTTTAAAAAAAAAAATCAAGTAGGGACAGAAGTGATTGAGGACATCAAGCAGGAACTAATTTAAAAGTGGAAGGAAAATATTGATGTGCAAGCTAGCAAACCTTACACTGGATCCTTCTTGTTAATGACAAAAACAATTTGGCCTGATCCCATGGTCTTAAGTGGAGAAGGAGCTTCATCCTAAAGTTACTTGCTGTGCTTGAGTTCAGTTTAGTCCTGGAAGGCAGGATTATTGGAAGATTGTTGTGATATGCAGCACAGGAGCATGATTACTCAGCAGAAGTTGGCTAGGAGGTGCCAGTACTTAATGCACTTCTGAGTTACTCTGTGACAAAAAGGCAAATAGAAAGACTTTGGTTAGCTTAGGTTCCTAATTAAAAAGTGGGAGCTTTACAGTGGGAAGAGTTGTAATCGATATAGAAAGCTAAAAAGCATTCCTATGGTCTAAGCAGTGGCTTCTGCAAAGAATGGATACCAAGAACGTGGCTATGCTGAATGTGCTGCATGGTCTTAGAGGAGAACATCTTCCGGCTACTTTTGGCCCTGCCGATTTTAGGAGCTGACTTATTTGTTGTTGAAGGACTTTGTCATGTTTTAAATCTACCTACAAGCTTATTTTTGATTCAGTGACTTAGTTCTACACAATTAGTGATGACACGAAGTCATACTTGTCCTTCAACAGCATGTGTGACACAAAATACCTGGGGTTTATAGCTCAATTGCATCTTAGCCATTAATTGCATTAAAACTGCATTTAAATAGTTAAAGACTGCAGATCCTACTTTACTAGTGAAATGTTTTTGCTGTCTGCAAACATGCGGGTTCTCTGATTACAATGATTGGTCTTGTCTTCAAGACTAGAAGCTGCTGCTGCTTAAAAAAATAAATTGAATATACATACATGTGTTCATATACCTCCCCCATTTCATAGTCAGATCACATCATGAAATGGATTCAAACAAACACAGAGGGAATAAGGATAGTATATTGATAAATAAAATTTTGCTAACTTAAAATTTCAGATTCATCCACACAAAATAATTTCTTAATGTATAATATCTGTGTTTATCCAATACAACAGTGTGCTTTTCCCTGAAGGATTGTTGCTTTTTTCTCACAGCAGGTTTTTTCAGGTACTTCCCAAGGGCCTCAAGCTCCCAGGATCTGGGAAGCTGCCCAGTAGTGAGGTCTTTTCTATTCCTTTGAATAAAGAGAGATATATTTACTGTTTGTGGCTTTTTCTTCTCATACTATGGCAGTATTGGTAAAGACACTTCATGTAACAGAATGTTATTTCGCTCCTGAAACTATTTGGGCTTATACACTCCTATCTTGGCAGGTACACCACTTCTGTTAAGAACACTTCAAAATGCTTTGCCAGGATTTGTGTACAATACCAAGGACGTGAGCTTTCATTTTTTTCCATCCAATTTTTGTTTTCAAATGTGGCTAATATTTTTGTAATAGAAGTGTGTTCATATTGAATTGTGTGCTAAAGAAATCACAGTTTGAAAACTACAGTGTACTTTTGTGCATCCTAACAACTTTAGCTTTCTCACTGAGAAGAGCAGAAAATAATTAATAAACAGCAGTGGGAGTCTAACATTATAATTCTCCAGCTGTTGTGCAAAATAACTTTGTACATATCTGGTAGAAACTATTAGCGAAATAACAAGGAATAAAAATTATGCACCACAACTGCAGAATTTGCGAACAGAACAGTAGGTAAAATTGATGGATTCTTTTGGTTTGTTGCCACTCATGTAAATGAAAATCTGAAAAACCTGTCAACGAAAGAATTGTGATTATTAGCCTGAAAGTTCTGACAGACTAAGTATAGTAGGGGAGCTAGCTACTTAAATGTAAGCGGAAAGAACACTTTCGTGGGGTTTGTATGAGGTAGGCTGCTTTAGAAGCTTTAAGCCATTGTGCAAAGGGCTAGATTCAGTTGGTTGAGTAGATCCTAATGCTTTGAGCTGCCAGGTATGTGCTGTAGAAGATCCTGCTGTGATATGGTGCTCTGTTGTAGCTCCCAGTAATGATATACCCCTTGGGCAGCAGATTGTTCTTTTTCTAACTCTTATTGGATATCTTTTGATTTAATAAAACAGCTTCAGTAGCAGCATAAAGTGGTTCTTTCTCATCAATGTGCTGAAGGGTTGTTATTGCTTAAATAGATTAAGATACTGTACTAAAGGGCTCCTAAAAATAGCAGTTCTCTCAACTCTAAGCTTGCATATATTGCAGATCTCTATTTAGTCCTCTAGCTTCATGGCAACACAGCTGAAACTCTATTTCAACATAGCTGGTAGTAGTTAAAACTATTGCATGTGTCAAAGGAAATGGGATCAACAAATGAAGTGAAAAATATGTCATTTGTAAACAGAATTGTGAAAAAGAACTTGCCTTCTAGCTCAGCTAGATTGTGCCGTGTGGGACCATATGTCATTTGACCTTTATTTCCGTTGGCTAAATAGGTTCAGTTATGATGAAAACAAGTTCAGAAAATGGATCAGATTGCGACACAGCTTTGGTTAGAGAAAAATCAACAAACTTTTTGGTTATTCTCTGAAATATACTTGTAACTATTTGTGCTTTTTGGAGTACCTTCACTTCTATGGATACGTCTTTCTGCTTCACATACATGGAAACTTGAGGTTATAGGTGCATGTTGGGCTACTCTTAAATAACTTGAGTTTTGTGTGGGCAAAGTCGTTGAGCAGCAGCCATGGTTAGAATCCATGTATTTAATGTTTATTGATTATTATGTTTAATGATTATTGAAGATATTTCTGTTATGGGATTTTATGATTCAAACATACAGTCCTGGAACTGGGGAAAAGCTCATCTTTTATGGAAACATTGCCTGATGTGGCTTGTGAGAGCTCACTGAAAATCGTGCAAAATTCCTAGTGTGCCCCTGACAATTTTGTCTATGGATAACGAATAGTGTGACATGGTGGCTGGGGTGTGCCCTGATGCGTGTTCTGTTCTTCATGCTTCTGTATGGGGATCATTCAGCTGTGTTCCTGATAGTTCCTTAATTGAGTATGTAATTTGCTGACTGCCCAAAGCAATGAGTGTGAAATGTGATGGAGCTGTGGCTTATCTCCTGAATTGTAATAGTAGAAAAATATGCAAACTTTCCTAGGTTTTGCCATTGCATTTTTTTTAAATTAAAACGCTTGTTTTCTGTCTATATGTTTTTAACCCTGCTTCATTCCGCTTTGCTATCAAAGCAATGCTTGTCATAAGAAAATCTGATGCTGTGCTAACACAATTTAAGCCTCCCAAAAGGGACTGCTTAATTCTGATCTCCTAACTAGGCAGAGAAGTCCTATTCAGTTTTGCATAATAGGAGAAAAAGTCTTCCCTAGAAGAGAAATCTTGTGGTTGTCGGTCAATGAAAGCTCTGCATGTGATGAAACGATGAAATTCCACAGACACATCCACAGGGACTCCATCGCCTCTGGATGTGCTCCTTCCTGTCCATTTGTGTGAAGCTGCTATAGGATTTCTCATTGTTACTTGGAGAGGTGTTGAGTGCAGAGGAACTGCACAGATTCTGGGGGGGCTGAATCCATCTCTTATATGCTGTGCAAGAGTGTCATTACCTGTCATTAACATCCCACTGATTCTGCACTGAACTGCTGTGTCTGGATAATTATGTTCATGGGACAGAAGCTGTCACCAGTCATAAATACCTGGTGTTTTGCTGAAATAGATAATGCAAGTTCTTATGCAAGAACAGCTTAAAGCTGTGCCTGCTGCTTATGGGTTGCTTCTTAACTGCTGGGAAGCAACTGAAATGTCAACAGAACTGTCATTAGTAGTGCTGCCTTGAGTCAGCATTCATAAGGCTAGTGTGCAAGAAGGTGAAACTCATTTGTCATCTGCCTTGGTGAAAACTTAATGCCTTTCAAAAAGTAAACAAAGTGGTTTTCAATGGAGCCTGAACTGCTGGTCTGAAGGAGTTATTATGAGCAGCAGAAAGTCCAGCTGGAGGCCAGTTACTAGTGGTGTACCCCAGGGGTCAATAATGTGGCCAGTAGAGTTTAGTATCTTCATTAATGACCTCGATAATATGACAGCACATTTACAAAGGATGCAAAATTGAGAAAAGTGGCTGGTGCACCAGATGGTTGCGCTGCTATTGAGAGGGACTGGGACAGGCTGGAGAAATGGGCTGATGGGGATCTCATGAAATTCAACAAAGGGAAATGCAAAGTCCTGCACCTGGGCAGGAATAACCCCATGTTCCAGTACCAGTTGGAAAGCAGCTTTGCAAATAAAAGACCCAGGGTTCCTGGTGGACACCAAATTGACCATGAGCAAGCAATGTGCCTTTGTGGGAAAGAAGGCTAGCAGCCTCCTGGGCTGCATTGGGAAGAGCGTTGCCAGCAGACCAAGGGATGTGACCCTTCCCCTTTACTCAGCCCTGGTGAGGCTGCATCTAGAGCACTGTGTCCAGGACTGGGCTCCCCAGTACAAGACAGACACGGACATACTGGAGCGAGTCCAGTGAAGGGCCATGAAGATGATGAAGGGATTGAAGCCTCTGACATACAGGGAGAGTTGGAGAGAGCTGGGACTATTCAGCCTGGAAAAGAGAAGGCTCAGAGGGATCTTATCCATGTATGCAATGAATGCCTAATGGGGGAGGGGAAGTAAAGATGATGGAGGCAGACTCTTCTCAGTGGTGCCCAGTAAAAGCACAAGAGGCAATAAACACAAATTGAAATACAGGAAACTATGCTTAAGTGTAAGATTTTTTTCTTTTTTTTTTTTTTCCTGTGAGGGTAACTGAACACTGCAGCTGGTTGCCCAAAGAGGCTGTGCCATCTCCGTCCTCGGAGATATTAAAAACCTGCCTGGACAAAGTAATGAACAATCTGCTCTGGTTGACTCTGCTCTGTTCAGAGGGTCCAGAAGTGCTTTAGCAGTTCTGTGCTTCTGTGGTCCTATCTGCCTGGATACAGCCATGTGTGAGTTGAGTGAGATCACAAGGCATATGCAGGACAATCAGGGGATCAGGACCAGCCAGCATGGGTTCATGAAAGGCAAGTCCTGCTTGACCAACCTGATCTCCTTCTATGACCAGGTAACCCGGCTGGTGGATGAGGGAAAGGCTGTGAATGTGGTCTGCCTGGACTTTAGCAAGGCCTTTGACACTGTCTCCCACAGCATTCTCCTGGAGAAGCTGGCAGGGGCTGGGGCAGACATACCCTTCATTGGGTGAAAAACTGGCTGGCTGGCCGGCCATGCCCAGAGAGTGGTGGTGAGTGGAGTTAAATCCAGTTGGTGGCCGGTCTCCAGTGGTGTTCCCAGGGCTCAGTGTTGGGGCCAGTTCTGTTTAACATCTTCATTGATGATTTGGATGAGGGGATTGAGTGCGCCCTCCGTGAGTTTGCAGGCGACACCAAGCTGGGTGGGAGTGTTGATCTGCTTGAGGCTAGGAAGGCTCTACAGAGGGATCTGGACAGGCTGGATCGATGGGCCAAGACCAACTGTATGAGATTCAACAAGGCCAAGTGCTGGGTCCTGCACTTCATTCACAACAACCCCATGCAACGCTACAGACTCGGGAACGAGTCCCCAGGCAACGCTACAGACTTGGGAACGAGTGGCTGGAAAGCTGCCTGGTGGAAAGAGACCTGGAAGTGTTGGTCAACAGCCGGCTGAACATGAGTCAGCAGTGTGCCAAGGTGGCTAAGAAGGCCAGCATCATCCTGGCTTGTATCAGAAATAGTGTGGCCAGCTGGACTAGGGAAGTGATCATCGCTTTGTACTCTGCGTTGGTGAGGCTACATCTCAAATACTGTGTTCAGTTTTGGGCCCCTCACTGCAAGAAAGACCTTGAGGTGCTGGAGGGCCTGGAGAGCAAGTCTTATGAGGAGCGGCTGAGGGAGCTGGGGGTGTTTAGTCTGGAGAAGAGGGGGCTGAGGGGAGACCTGATCACCCTCTGCAACTACCTGAAAGGAGATTGTAGTGAGGTGGAGGTCAGTCTCTTCTCCCCAGTAACTAACGATAGGACAAGGGGAAACAGTCTCAAGTTGCACCAGGGGAGGTTCAGGTTGGGTATTAGGAAGAACTTATTCACTGTTAGAGTCGTTAGGCATTGGAACAGGCTCCCCAGGGATGTGGTGAAGACACCATCCCTGGAGGGGTTCAAAAAACATTTAGATGTGGCACTTCAAAACATGGTTTATTGGGCATGGTGGCATTGGGTATACAGTTGGACTTGATGATCTTTGAGGTCTCTTCCAACCATAACAATTCTATGATTCTATGCCTAAGCTCTTCTGCAAAAGGTAGCAATCGAGTAGGTACACTAACAGTTCTAATAATCCTGTGTTACAGTGACTAATCATCTCCACTTAGATTTGTAGCCCTTTATGTTCCTAACTGACGTTATCCTATTATCCTATTGCTAATAGTTTCCACTTGGTAGGAAGCTATGAAACTTATTTAATTGGTTACCAGTTAATGAGCATTGCAATTAGAACACTCCTAGCAGAAGGGAGTACAGTTTCATTATATATAGTATACAATTGCGGTGAGCATGCGAAATAAAAATTTCCTGAGATAGGCATGGCACGGAGAGTAGTGTAGCTGAAACCTGACCCCTTTAAATTACTGCATTAATGGATCCTGGAATTGCATTTATTATTCTTGCTTTCTTTTAGAATAAAGTAATAAGATATTAAACTACTGGTTTATACAACACACTCTACTTTTTTTTATTTATTAGTAATCGCACATTTTTCTGTGCTAGTGAAGAATTTTTCAACAGCTTTATGGATGGTGAAGAAGGAACTAGCACATGTTCCTGGTCCTCTGGTTGTAATTGTAATTGACTGCGTGGGAGCAGAGGCTCTTGGAGCAGGCTGGATGTGATGAATTTGCACCGCTTTCCACTAGGTGCCTGCAGTCTATTGAGGAGCCCAAAGAGGAGCAAGCACTTCTGCATTAATAGATTATTTCTTATTAAATTAGGCTCAAGTGTTGCAGGAGCACTAGACTAGATGAGATCTCTTGGATTACTTCGTTAAAGCTTCTGCAGTAGTTACAACCTGTGCTGCCAAGCTGCTTTTTAGAATGTGTGTGTTGCTATCGTGAAACTGTTTGGTCCTCTGACACCTCCACTGCAGGTATTTGGGGAACTCTGCAACTTTTAGGCTAAATCTGGTTAGTTTGTGTTTGCATAGTTGTCTTCCGTGCTGTTCATTAGCAGAACTCTGCTTAACCACTACATTTCCTTTCCTTGTGCTTACCTCCTAATAAATTTAGAGAGGGAAGTGTGTCAGGTTTACATGGCAAGCTTTTGCTAGACTGAACAGATTGGTGTGCGCTGTTCCAGAAGAGGTCTTGGGGGGGATCTGTACAAAGGTTAACTTTAATTCCTCTTCCACTATCTTAATTTATTCCATTTCTTGATTTTTCCTAAAATTTAGTGTGTTACTGTGGCTGGACTAGTGCCCCTGTAATTTTTGCCAAATCATCATTGTACCTGTAGATGGACTCACTGTTCAGATCCATTAGCATGAGATTTTAACACTTCTGTACTTTCCTCTGCCTTTATCTTTGGAGTTGTGATGTAGAGATGATCTGGTCCCAGTGCTGAGCCTCTTAGGATTTTGAGCTCTGCTTACATGATGGATGTAGTTGCTCTCCCTTCAGCATTTGTCTGTAGTCTTTTACCTTGTTTGTGTGTATTGTCCTCTACTGAAAATAGGACAGGACAGAACTCCAAGTGTTTGTATGTGTGTGTACACAAATTATCAAGCTGTGACAATGATTTTTGCTGCAGTCGTGAGCCGCTGTTGGTGATAATGGCTCTAGTGCCTTTTACAGTTGTGTGATTTTAACTGAACAGTTAAGGCAAAAAATAAGCCTTTGTTCTTAAAGATCATATACATTTCCACTATGACTTGTATCTCTTATTTTAAAAATGATTGATGTAGCACAAGTGAAAAGTGATTGTTAATTTTGAAATTATTACTCTAGCTTTTCTGTATATTTGCATTAACTTTATACTGTTTTTCCTTAGCTCAGGAGCTACTTGTTATTGTCTGTCTACTTTCAGTACTGGATTTGTGGAAGATCTGATAATTACATCTTAGAATCATAGAATTGTCTAGGTTGGAAAGGACCTTTAAGGTCATCGAGTCCAACCGTAAACCTAGCACAGCCAAGTCCACCACTAAACCATGTCCCTAAGCACCATGTCTACACGTATTCTGAATGCCTCCAGTGACTCCACCACTTCCCTGGGCAGCCTGTTCCAGTGCTTGACAACCCTTTCGATGAAGAAATTCTTCCTAATATCCAATCTAAACCTCCCCTGGTGCAACTTGAAGCTGTTTCCCCTTGTCCTATCACTGGTTACTTGGGAGAAGCGACCAACCCCCACCGCACTACAACCTCCTTTCAGATCATTGTAGCGAGCGATAAGGTCTCCCCTCAGCCTCCTTTTCTCCAGGCTAAACAACTCCAGTTCCCTCAGCTGCTCCACGTCAGACTTGTGCTCCAGGCCCTTCACCAGCTTCTTTGCTCTTCTCTGGACACGCTCCAGCAACTCAATGTCTTTCTTGTAGTGATGGGCCCAAAACTGCACATTGTATTCGAGGTGCAGCCTCACGAGTGCTGAGTACAGGGGGACCATCGCTTCCCCAGTCCTGCTGGCCACACTATTTCTGATAGAAGCCGGGATGCCATTGGCCGCCTTGACCACCTGGGCACACTGCTGACTCA
>NW_009595455.1:0-9615 GCF_000690535.1 Cariama cristata
GCAGCGCAGTTAACGGTGCCGGTTGCTAACAGCCTCCCTGGGCGTTTGCAGGTGACCAAGGGACCCCAGCGTGAGTTGGGGGGGACACAAACACACACCACACCGGAGCATCATGGCACACCCCGTCTCAGCCTTCCAGGCTGCCTACATCTCCATCGAAGTCCTCATCGCTTTGGTGTCCGTGCCGGGAAATATCTTGGTTATTTGGGCTGTGAAGATGAACCAGGCGCTGCGGGATGCCACTTTCTGCTTCATCGTCTCGCTGGCGGTGGCCGATGTGGCCGTGGGGGCTCTGGTCATCCCCCTGGCCATCATCATCAACATCGGACCTCAGACGGAGTTTTACAGCTGCCTCATGGTGGCCTGTCCCGTCCTCATCCTCACTGAGAGCTCCATCCTGGCTCTCCTGGCCATCGCCGTGGATCGGTACCTGCGGGTGAAGATCCCCGTCAGGTAGGAAAAGGTGTTGGGACCAGCTCTGTGGTGGCTGCTGTGGGGGTTAAATGGGAGCCGGGACGTCCCAAACTCTTGGAAAAGCACTGGGAGAAAGATTTTCCTCCATGCTGCCAGTTCGGGCACATCTGGGCACAGCAGCAGTCGGGGCAGGCTGGGCTGGAGGGGTCCTGGAGCCTCCGGCAGCTTCACTTGGGGGTTCAGGGGGTGCTGGGTGTGCAGGCAGGGACTGTATCATGGCAGGCAGGGTAGGGCAGGGCAGCCCCTCACGGGGTCCCCGTGGCTGGGACAAAGTGTGTCCCATTGCACATGGGAGGGCACCCAGCGGGGTGGTTCAGGGAGTGGAAACGGGATGATGGATTTGTCTTCAACCCAGATTTCCCTTGCTATGGGGAGCCCAGAAACCCAGGGGTGATAACCTGCTTGCTTGTGGACATGTGGGGGACACAGCTTTGGGGTTTTGAGGAACCAGAGGTGACAGCCCGGCACCTCTCATGGGGTAACCTCAGCCAGGAGAGACCCCTGGCTATGGGGCTGCCCCACAAATGACTCCTTCCCATGTTTTTCCCCTTCTCATCATCTGTTGTCAAAGCCAAACCCTTAGCATGTACTGTGGGGCATAAATAAGGGACACACACACACTGTATTTGAACTCTACTGCTCCAGGAGGAGATATTTAACCGTTTCGTGGCCGGCTCCCTCCCCGCTGGTGCGGTGCTGCAGGCCCTGGGGCTGGGAGGGGGAGGCAGCTGTGGGGCTGGGGAGCTGCAGTGGGACCACGGGGGTGTCAGTGGGGCTGGAAGGGGATGTGACACCCAGAATTGGTGCTGCTTGAGCACATCCCATGTGTCCCGGGCTCAGTCCTTTGCTGGTCCCTCTTGCTCTGATCAAGGACATGCCTGGGCTGCAGGGATGCCTTTGCCGGGCTCGTCAGCTCCGGGAAGGCTCCTGCTGCTGAGAGCTTTGCTGGAAAACAAAGACCCCCTGCAAAAGGGACCCAACTCCCTTGTGTTAGGTGCTGCCCAGACCCCAAAGGGTGTAGGACCCATCCCAGAGCAGGAATCTCCTTGCTGTACAGGAAGACAGGGACAGGAGGCACCTGCGTCGGGATCAACTGACTGGTCAGGAGCGCTCGGTGTCTCCAGGTCCCCTGGATCAGGCCAGAGATCCGTTGCGTTGGGGTTTTTCCTGCAGCCATGGCCAGCGGAGGCTGCTCGGGGAAGGAACGTACGACAAAAAGGGGGGGCACAGGATAAACCCACAGTCTCTGCCCACTCCCTCCCTGCCACACACGATTTCGCGGTCTGTTCCCGACTTCCTCCCTAAGTGTGATTTTCCCAGCCTGAAAAATCTTCGTCTTCCAGCCTGTTGGTGTAACCGAAGTGATTCTCACCCTGTCATTACTCTCGGTGCTTTTTTTGGTCCTCCTGCATCCCCTGCGTGGTGGGGATGGGTTCAGGTGTGGGAGTGCTGCGGCTTGATACATAGCAACACTGCCTAGCTCTCATCAGTCATTTTTCTAACAAACCCAGTCTTTTTTTTTCCCTTGCTGCTTCTGAGCATCAAATGAGCCTTTTTGGGGAGATTTCTGCCCTGACCCCAGGAACTTTCCTGGGAGCGATACGAAGTTAGAGCTCCCTGTGCTGTGTGTAGTTTGAGTGGGTTTTTCTCATGCAATATCAACCCTGAATTTTGTTGTCCTGTTATATGTCTGAACACGTGGCACCATGAGATTGTCTTCTGACTTTTTGTTCCCTACTTTAATATTGAAAGGCTTCGTAGCCTCAACAAGAAGGGTTTGGCTTCGCCAACTCTCCTGTTCGCTTCTCCCTGGATGTTTCCTTCTTTCCCTGGCATGAATTCCCAGCAGCTGGCAAATGCAGTGATTTTAGGTGATCTTGTGCCCTAGACACAGCAGCAGCAAAACAACACTGGAGATCATAAATAAGACAGAAAACACCACTCAGGAACATTCCCTGAATCTGATGTGCCTCAAGTTTCTCCCAACCTGTTGCTGGATGCTAAAAGATGATACCGAAAGCATTTTTACAGCGCTGACAGCTCAAATCGCGGTTTCGTGGTGTCGTTCCTCACTGCGACACCGAGCCTGCCGGTGTGCAAATGGGTGCTGGGTGCTGAAAACCTGTGACGCCTTGGCAGGACTTGGGTCCTTGGCGAGACACGTGAAGCTGCTCCTGCCTGGGAGACCTCAGGGAGAGCTGCTAACGTCTTGGGGGTCCACAGGCAGCAATGGCATCCAGTCCTGGGCAGCAACAGCATCCCACAGGGATTTGCAGGCAGGTGGGGAGCAATGTGGGGGGATCTCTGCCTCGGCCACATCCCTAGGGTAGCCAGGACGTGGAGCAGGGACATCCTCTTCGGCACACGGCCGGCCAGCATCAGGCACAGAGGGGACAGGGTCAGCAGAGAACGGGCGCGCCGCTGCCCGCTCCTGTGGCAGAGAAAGGCCCTGGATAATCGTGACACAGGGTGGATGCTCGCCGATGTGGCCAAGGGGGTTCTCATGGGCTGTCGTGTACGGGGATCCCCGACGTCCCCGGTGCCGTTATCTGCTCGCAGGCAGCCCTGGCTCTGCCAAGGCTCAGGGAGAGGGGACAGCGGGGAGGGAAATGCATTTCGTAGAGGCAGTTGGCAGGGACTGGGAGCAGCAAGGAGAGAGGCTCCGGGCATCCCTGCTCCATCCTCATGCCGACCACCCCACAAATGCCGTCTCTGCTCCAGGGTCCCCAGTGAGTCACCACTTGCATTTCAGTTTCCAAGAAGGGGTGTGCAAGGGTTTCCACATCCCTGTCACGTACTGGCCAATTGGGTGAGAAGCCAACAGGACTGTTGGCTGGGAAGAGTTGTCTGAAGGAGAAGCAAAGTCACCACTGGATTTTCCAGGCTTTTTATTTAATTAGACAGAGCCAAGACTGGAAGCACAGCTTGGCAGCGAGGGGGGAACATGGGGCATCGCAGCCCGGCTCCGGCTCCGACACGTACTCTGGGCCTGGGGGCTGTGCACTTGCGGGAACAATCCAGAGGTTTGCTCCTTCTTCCAGCAAACCAATGGACCCGTCTGCTGCCCATGTCCAAGGCAGGAGAATGAGTTCTGGGAGGAGATTGGGAGCTTTGTGGCCCCGGGGGTGGGTGTTTGCTGGCAGTATGTCTTGAGCAAATAGTGCCCTGAGACATTTGTAATGTGGCTCGGGATGGAAGCAGGAGATGCCCAAGCAGCATCTGATGCTCCATCTCAGGCTCCTTCCTTGCTCCCATGGCCCTGTTTCCTATGGACACAGAAACACAGAGGAACGTGGACCACTTGTTCAAGGTGGAGGCAGATTTTGCAGGATGGAGAGGGGTCTTGCACGGCTCAGAGTTGGCACCTCCTTTCTCCTGCTCTTGGAGGTAAACCCAGTGCACACCCAGCATGGTCGGGGGACTGGGATATCCCACCGAACCCTCTCCCTTCACCCCAAACCCCTGGGTAGCACCCTTCCTGGCTGCTGGGGTCTGAAGGATGCTCCCTTCCGCCAAGGAGCATCGCTCGGGTTGAGCAGGCTGGAGTAGAGTGTACCATGCCCCCCAGCCTTCGCAAGAACCTCTCTAAACAGCTGGAAACCACCTAAAATAGATTTGCTTCCTTCATGCTGGTGAAAAAGCTCCCATCTCCCCTCTCGCATCCTTCCTCCCTGCCTGGCTGCAATGCAGGAACCTCGTCCTGTCATCCCCTCCAGCCAGGCACAGCGGGGTCCCTCCGCCCAACCCAAACTTCCCTCTCACAGCCGCGCTCAGGGAAGATGAAACAAGTTCAAAGAGAGGGGAAGGAGCCGGCCAGGGGCGTCCGACAGGAACTGGCCCCTCAGCATCCCCGTGGCGGCGGCTGGCGGCAGGATGCTGGGGGGGACAGGGCTGGAGGGATGTTTGTGGGGGGATGTAGTTCCTTTGGCACCAGCCTCTGCTGCCTCAGGGGCCCCCATCTCTGCTCTAAGATGCCGCGTTGGGCTCTTTGGAGAGGGCCATGGCAGAGGGAACTGGTGTCCTCAGGACACGCTGAACCACAGCCTGTTGGTCGGGGATGCTGGATGCATGGATGCAGTCTGGTCCCATCTTGACTTGTCCTTGGGGGGGTTCCTCATCTTGTCCACTTCTCTTGAACCACCAGCTCTTTCCTCAAATACTTTGAAACATGTGCCAGGAAGATAAAACTTCAGAAATCTGCTGATAGCTAGAGCCCTTGTACAGGGTCTCTCACTCCACAGCAGGGCTCTCCACCCTCTGTGCCTGGACCCTGACATTGGGGTGCCCCCCCCGGCAAGCCCTCCCTTTCCCACCCTGCGGCATCCCAAGGAGCATCCTGCCAGGGTGAGCTGCATTTTGTGTTGCTGAAGATTTCGAACACACACGAGGCCGCAAAGCCATGGAAATTAGACCAAACCCAGCTGGAAATTGCTAGGAAATGGGGGGGCAGGAGTCTGAGGCTCAGTAGGGGGGAGGGGGCAGGGTAAAGTAGTGTCCGTGGGTGGCTCTGTGGACAGCACGGGCTTTCTCCGATGGTTCAGAAGTGCCCTGTCCTGAGCTTTACGAGATAAAACAGCTCAGGGATGGCAGGAGCATCCCTGGACTGCAGCAGCTGCAAGCCAGGAGGTAAGGAGGACTTGCAGGTAGCCTGCGAGCTCTTAGCTGGACCCAGCGGTGGAATGGGGAAGCTTTCCCCCCCTTGACCCCACTGTTTTTCAGGCTCCCACCAGGATTGCAGCGCTCTTTCCCCTTCTCTCCAGGCCTGCCAAGGGCTGCAGGCGTGGGGCCAGCTGGGGCTGGGTCACAGGGAAGCCTAGGAAGTCTCATCACCCTCAGCCAGCCGGGTCATGGAGCAGGGCATGTGTCCGAGATGCTTCTCCTCCCTTTTCTTCACCGACACTTCATGGAGGGTCTTGGCAGGAGAGCAATGGGCACCCCGTTGCCATGGGAGGAGAGATGAGGAGGATGTCAGGATGAGACCCTACTTTGGCCCAAATTCCCAGACCCCAAAGCACCTGAGAGCCCAAGGGAAACGTTTCCAGCACTCCAAACACTAAATGCAAAGAAACCTCCCTGGACACTTGGGCTCTGAGACCCAGCAGATGGGTCCAGGATGGAGACAGGGAAGTTTTGGACCAGGCTGGGATGCGTGGTGACCCCAGTGCCTGTGGGAGCTGGTCCCCTGGGGACGGTACCCACTGAAGGGGGGAGGTATCAAACCACAGAAACAATTTTTTGGGCTGTCCCGAGGGTTTCAACCCAGAGTATGGGATGAAATTAAGAAAGGGAAATGTATGCTCCATCTGAGGGCAATTTGCTGGCCAGATGATGGGTTTCACATGTCCCCGGGGAGGCAAGGACGACTGGAGATGTCTCTAGCCAGCCTGGCCAAAATAACAGACGATAAGTGAGGGCAATGGCGAGCGATCCTGTCCAGCCAGCCAAGTGAATAATCCAAGCCATGGTTATTTTTAAATTTGGAGGAAACATTTCAAAAGCATCCAGGTGACTCAGAGCCAGGAGTGTGAGCTCGGGGAGCTGCAGGGGAGCTCTTGCACCCGGGAGCTCATCTAGGTTTCTTTCAACCTCCCTTAGTCAATGAAAAGACACCATCCACCCTTACAGGCCCTGCTCTTGTGAAAACAGTTTGAACTTCCAAGGAAAACACTCTCGTTTTTCCTAAACCAGAGAAATTTTGGGGACTGGCAGGTCTTTGCAGCCGCCTTTTTTATTTCTTCCTGTGCTGCCCTCCACCAGGTATACCTTTAGCAAACGAAGGTGATCTATGGTCACAAGGACCTTCATTCCCAAGGAACAGGCAGATCTGAACCAAGGATGGAGACTAAAGACAGAAAACACAGTCCAGGGAGGTTTGCTGGAGACTTCGGGTTGTTTCCAAGCTGCAGTTGCACCAGCTCGGCGTGTGGGTGCTAAATCAGAGCAAGCATTTCACACCCAGCTCTGCTCAAACCGGATCTGCGTACACAGATGATCTGTGCCGGTCCAGGACCAGGAGCTCAATTCTGGTATCACCAAAACACTCAGAGCCTGGGAAACAGGAAGGGATTTACCAGCAGGTTATATCGGTCTTGAGATCCTGGTAAATACCCAGGTGAGCTGATTTTCACCATGACTCTGATCCACAGAGTAGTTTTCAGCCAAGAGCATGCGAAGACAGAGATCAAAGCCGTGAGGACTCTTCCCTCGGTGCGGGGATGTCTGGATTAGGCTCCGCAGGAACGCGCACAGCTGCTGCAGGGGCACCACGAGACGTTTGTCGACAGACGCAAAATCAGGTCACTTGAAAATGCTACAGACGCTGCTACGCCAGGCTTGAGCTGTAAGCAGTGTCTCCAGCTCCTGGGCTCTTAGGGAAAACATTGGGATTTGTGGGTGTCACCCTCCTTGGGATGCAGCGAGGGTCTCGCCGTGGGATGCTCCGATCCCGATAGCACAGAGGGAAGGGGAGAGGAGTGGTGAATCCTGTGCAGGGATGCTCCGGACTTGCTGATATTTGGGATTATTCCCAAATTTTCTGGAATAAAAAGGCAAGGGGAGATGCACGGCCTCCAGAGACCCTGGACAGGCTTCCTGGGCAGCAGCACCTCGTCTCGTCCCAGTCCTTTTCCTGTATCTCTGAGTGGCACGACACACGGTCCCCATGCTGGGTGATCTGCCCAGGGTATCACTTCGCCCTGACCCCGTTAGTGTGAGTCAACATCTGTCCCCTCAGCAGAGCTTACGTCTGCCTGCGTTGCTCTGCAGGGTGATGAACGAAAACCAGCTCCTTCTTGCTGGTGTTTGCCTGCTACACCCCAAAATCATGCTCTGGGAATATTTTCTTTGGTTTGTTTGTTTTTTTTTTTCCCATTTCTACTGATTTTCAGGTTAAAGCATTGACCCTTGGCAATGCATCACCAGTGAATTTGAAGGCATGTTCCCAGCAAGGGCAATAGCACATTTGCAGATAGGGAAACTGAGGCACAGAGCAGCACCGTGACTCGCTCAGAGTGACCCCACGAGGCAGGGATCAAGGCTGGGGCACAGCAGGTATGGAAGCTGAGATGTGCCAGGACAACCTGACCTTTCTGTTCAGGCACTGGGCAGCGATCAGCTGGTCTGGTGTCACAACTGTGCCCAGGGCACCTGGCAGCCAGGCTCCTTCATGATCCCAGCTCACGCCATGGTGATCCGAGCAGGAGTAACTCAGTGAAACGAGGTTATCCGGGAGACTAAATAGTCCTTCTGGGCTGCAGGTCCTGGATCTGCAGAGCCTGGAGTCAAGAATGCCAAAAGTCACTCTTGTCAGCAATCGATCCTAATTAAAAGTGACAGCATCTCCATCCACTGAGAGAGTCAAAAGGAGCTGAGACACATCTGTAAGGACGATGCCCTCAGTGAGGGGGCTCCTGCCCATGAATTCATCCTGCAGGGAATACAGACATCAAACCAGGTGGAGATGGATGGATGGAACCCAGCAAGGCTCTGCCACCTCCATAGCAGTGATTCAGGTGTGTTGGGTACCATCAACCCAAGAAGACCTACTCTACAAAGGGGGCAGCTGGGACACCAACCAGCTTGCATTTCTTCATCCCATGACAATATACATTGACCATGAGGTCCTCATCGAGCAAAAGGTGAGGCGCACCAACAGCCAGGGCCACCTGGACATGGTGGGATGGACAGCAAGGTGTCTGCAGTGAGTAAGGTGAGGTTCCTCACCGCAAGTGAGTGATGATCCTGTGTCCATGGTACGATAGTCCATCAGACCCGTGGTTGAGCAGCAGAGCCCCCAAAACTCCTAGGAACACCCGGACAGATTGTCACACTTCCAACAGCACCACTAAGCAATTCAGAGATGGTTTTTCCCTTTTCTGGAGTGACTGGGGTGTTTCCAAGGGTGCTGCGTTGGTGGAGGTGATGGTGATGCACATTGGAGCTTGGTCTCCAGTGCTTTCCAAGGACCCTGTGCAGGTGCTGGCAACAAGACGAGTGAAACACCCTACAGAAGGAGATTCTGCCAAAGCAAAAGCTGCTGATGCAACCTGCCCAGTCCCCGCCAGCCCAGCCTGGCCCTGCAGGCAGCATGTCAGGAGTGAGTCAAGACCAGCTCACCATGGTGTGTGTCATCACCCCAGCCATCCGGTGCTGGAGCTGGCTCAGGGCGAGCAGGAGCCCTTTGACGCGGGGTCCTGGGTCTACCCCACTCCTAAGATGAAAGAATGTGACTCCGTCAATGGGAGGTGTCATCCTCACCCGGTCTTTACAGAAATGGTCCCACCTCCACTCCATGCCAGCCAGAGCAGACGATAGAGCAGAAATAAATGACTCATGGGGTCAGGGCTGGGTGTGCAGGCGGGCTCAGGCACTCCTCTGCTGTGGAGCTGGCATCAACCCCCTCCCCAGCGACCGGCTCTGGAGCCGCAGGCTGGTCTCCGTGTCATTGCCCAGCCTTTGGCACACACATATGGCATCTGTCTTGCTCTGATTGGACATGTGCCATGTGGCCACCAACAGCCAAGTCACCCTTAGCTCCTTTTACACCCCAGGGTGCATCACAGCATGTTTTTTCTAGCCCATTCACGGTGTTAGAGTAAGCTTACCTGTGTCTTAAAAGTACCAGGTTGACTCTGTCAATCAGAAGGCGGATTTTGGCCATGAACTTGGGTGGGAGACAGTTGGGACAAAGCCCACCAGACCAAGTCTGATCTGGAGGGATTCCCAGACCCACAGCTGCAAGCTGTAGTCAGCGAGGCCAGACCCAACAAGATCTCCTGTCTAGGACATCTAGAAGCAGCTTGTACCCAGACACAAGGGACTATTGGACATGGGGATGTGCTCTGAGGGGACATGGCAGCCACCCATCTGGGTGGTCTGGGACCTGCAGGTCCCTGAGGCTCCAAGGCAGAGCAGGCAGGGCTGGGGAAAGGCTCAGGGATGGGGGCCATGGAGCTACTGCATCCCAATGGCCGTGCTCGAAATCATCCTGGCAGTGGGAAGGAACGTCTCAACTCAAGAGGTCACAGCATGGAGCGGGTGTTTGGCGGGACCAGTCAGAGGGAGTCAAGAGAGGTCAAAAATTCAGAAAATTGGTATATTGGCAGGTCTATATTCTGGTGTGGAGGCTGGAGGGGGGGGAGG
>NW_009595455.1:9645-26928 GCF_000690535.1 Cariama cristata
AAAGAAGGATGGGAAAAAAAGGAGGAAAAGGTGGAGGAGGCACTGCGGTGAAATGACCTGGGAGATGAGTTTCTTCGTGACACACACAGGAGTCATTTCAGAAGTGGAAAGAAATCGATGGGCTGGAAGAAAACCTCTGACTGGAGGAAGGACAGGGAAAAACCCTGCAGGGTCCTGCCCACAGGGGTGTGAGGGAAGCCACGGTGGGCGTTGTGTTCCCTGCAGACAGCGGGACGTGGAGCATGGAGGACACCATGCGTGTGGGAGACTCCTGGGACGATGGGGACAGCTTGAGAGACTCGTCCTAGTACCATCTCAGAGCCAGGGGAAATGACAGCCAGCACAGCTGAGCTAATATGAACAGCACTGGTTTGTCCTGGAGGTAAATTAATGATTTTTCAAAGTGATCCTGCCAGACACAGCAGGGATGGATGCAGGAGCTGAGCGCCAGGGAAAACCCAGCGTGCAGGCTGCCGACGGGCTGGGAGGAGTGGTCCCAGGGAGCCGGTCCTTTTGGGACACACCTCATCCAAGGTGATCTGAACTTTCAAATCTATGAAATGGGAAACCAACCGTCCCAGAGGCTGTCTGGGCTCCTGGCAGGGAGATGCCTTCTCTGGCAGCACAGCTGCCCAGCTGCCAGGACAGGCGCGCGACTCTTGAGCAAGATGCCCAGTTGCAAGAAAGAGCAATTGATGCTCTCCAAGACAGCCACAAAAAAGCCCCACAGCCAGTGGGGTGTCCTGCAGAATAGCAATGAGCTGAGCACCCCCTGCCCCGCCAGCACCCAGCCCCACTGCAGCCTGCTGCCAGGCACGTAGCCGCCTTTCCAATGGGAGGGAAGCTGAACAGGCAGGTCTGGATATTAAGAAGACATCATTGGTGATGTCATCAGCAAGGGAGTATAAAATCGCCCCAAGGAGTTGGGATCCTCCTTCCTACACAGCACAGGCAGCAATCGCCTATGGGCTAAGGGCCAGATGGGTGATGGGAGGCAAATATGGGTGGAAGGACCGTTTGTGGTGATGTAGGGCAGTGCAGAGGGGGATCAGCCACCGGGAAGTTTTGTGGCATCTGGGTTTGCCCTTGACTGCACTGAGCCCGGTGGCACCCAGCAGCTCCCCCTCACACCCTTGCCCCATCTCTCGCTGCCTTTTCCATCCTTTCTCCATCCCTTCTTTGCCTGAGCTTTGCCCCCCGGCACTGAGCAGGGGACCACTTTCAGCAGCCACCGCAGTCTTGAGTGGTTTGGTTGGCTATTTGTTACGAATAAAAGTCTCTGTTCACAAAAAGGAGCTGGAGAAGGAAACGGGATTTATTCCTCAGCCCTGTTCCCTTGTCTTCCTTGCCAGCCTCCATCCATGCTGTCCCTGAGACTGGCCGTGGTGCTCTTGCATGCAGACCCCTGGGTACCAGTGATACCCGAGCAAGACTGCAGGGACACAGAGGCAGGGAGGTGACGTTCCCCAGTTCTGGACCCTGCCTGGGGTGACAATAAGACCTTTCCATCACTCCTCAAAGGAGAACCAGAGCACAGAAAGCCAGGACATCGCTGGCATGGCTGTCTATCTGCCTTCTCTGGGTCATTTCTCTCCCTGCATCCAGAGATCAGGATGATTTTTCTTGGCCTCTTTCAAATAAGGGAAGTGCCAGCTCCTGGCACCAGGGATACTTTCTCATTCAACTCAGTTCATCTTGCTTCACTTGGCATGTCATAGCCTCCCTCTGCGACTCAGTTTCCCCATCTGTTCACAGAGGGAATGATGCTACAAACTCTCCGAAAACACTGAGAGGCCGATGCTGAGACATGTTGTCTCAGACATAGCCATAATTAGCACAGTCTTACAGACTAAATCATTTCTTTTTCTTTTCTGCACTGGTAACAACACCCAGTGACTTAAACCTTGTAACACGCAAAAATAAAACACTCATTTTTCTCAGTGCAAACGACTCTGTTCGCCTGTGGCACTGAGCAGTCGAGACTGGGAGACAGCTTACAGATGGACGTGGCAAAGCCTGCACAGAGCCAGGCAAATGCTTGCGTGGGTGCGGGTGAGAGGGGTTTATTTTAAGGGAGATCGTTCCCCATGTTCAGCGCTGCTGGGACACAGGCGCTTTATGGGCTCAGAGAGGTCTCCTTGCTCAAAGGGATCTCAAGGTGCTCTGATACCACCAGCCGTCCCGGTCTTGTTTTTACGCCCATTCCCGTGATGCTTGCAGCATCACGGGTGCAGATGACCACCCTCCGTAGGGCCATCCCCTCTCTTAAGCACCACAGGTCCAGCCACAGCAAAGCATCTCCATCTCCAGCAGCCCGGAGACCTTCTTGAAGCACTGCATGTCCCTTGTGCACCAGGGAAGGAGGATGCTGGGTCCCTCACAGGCTTCACAGGGACCAACACAGTCTTCGTGCTTGGGAAGGACTCAATCCTGCCTGGCCCATGCGTCCTTCATCTTCATGCCCTGCACCAGCCAGGTGGCCTGGGCAGACTCAGGCTACGTCTGCTTGTTACTCCTTGCCTGGATTTAACTGCCAGAGTAATTAGGAAGATGCACGGGGTGTAATTTATGCCCAGCTGATGCATTTTGCTGCAATTCCTGCTCTTGAGTCTCAGCTCTTTCTGTCCACCATCCTGATGGAAATGCTGAGCTGCTTCCTTTGAGGCAACGAGGTCAATCAGTTTTCCTCCAAGGGCATAAATAATCTTTTAAATCTGAAAGAGGAAACAGAGTTTAAATAATAAACTTCAGGTTTGCTTTGCGTTTGCAGTTTTTATTTGTTCTCCTGGCAAAAGATCGATTCTCTGCAGTGAGGGAACATTTGATTGTGGTGTTAACTGGAGCCTTCACTTTCAATTTGGTATTTCGTTTGGCTGATCAAGATATATAGATTTGCACTGGACAGATTCACCCCGACGTAAGTGACTTAATGGCTTGACACATATGTACTCTGATCCTCACTTCTCCTGTGTTTATGGTGTTGTGGAGGGGTGAATAGCACAGGTTTTGCTCAAGCTTTGTGGCAAGTTATGTTTGGTCATTAGTTGGAAGTCAACTATAGCATGAAATGGTATCTCCAAAACGATTTTCACTAATTAAAAGTACATATAGCCAGCTCATTAGCAAAAAAAAATTAAATTAATCCAACTGCTTTTTGCATTTGAAATCGATCTTTTAATCAGGGGAAATATGCATTGGACAGAAGACACTGAAGTGGTTGTTTGGGGTTACCGTGTCCTCTGAGGTTTAGAAACAGTAGATCTCGTCAGCGCTCCTAATTCTCATTTAGACATCGGGCGGAGAAAACAACCTCCCTCATTTTGTGAGCTTCCAGCCAATTTTTCAATCTTGATTGTACTGATCTTTGAACCGGGCTAAGTGCAAGAAGGGAAATGTTCCCTTTGCAGCGACAAGTTGTGCTGTGAGGATCCTGGGCAGCAATAATAAGTTGTAGCCGAAGGAACTGAGGAGTTCAGTTGTTGACTGCAAAATCAAGCATCAAGTTAGCAAGCAGAAGTGTAAAAAGCAAGAAATTAAAAGATAGCTGATACTAATCTCTTGTTCCAGCTGTAATTTAGGACATGTCTTTTTCTGAGGAGTCCTTCTGCATTGGAGAGATAAAGACCTACCGCAGCCCTGCTTCGTGGCTGGGTTAATGCCTCTTAACAGGAGATGCTATCTCCAGTTTCCTGCCTCCCATTTATCCAGGGAGCAGAGCTCGATGTCCTGTCGAAGGCAGATGAAATGCCACCAGCAGGTCTCAAGACCCCTCTTCTTTCCCTTCTAGTTGGGATCTCTGATCTGTTCCTGCCTTTTGATGGCCCTCGGTGCTTTTCAAACTCACCTGGTTGGAAGTCTTCTCTGGGTACCGACTTGTCCTTTGATTTAGCAGCATTTGCAGAGCACGGTGGTGACATGCAGGGAAGGATGGTGGCACTGGGCAACCTGCCCTGGTGCTGTACAGATGGCACCAAGCACTTTCTTAGCTGGCACCTTCCCCCTAGCACGGCCAGCTTTCTCCAAGCCACAGTATTTTGTGGGATGGAGTATGAGCCATAGAGGCTCTTGGAGCCCAATTACACCAGGCATCTTATATCTGCCATCTTATTTCAATTTCTCATAGAGCCCACATTTGACAGATTTGGCATTTTAAGTGTTTTTTTAGAGTTCCCTTCTTTCTTCATCCTCCCCCCTTCCCCCTCCCTTCTCCATTTTGGGGGCTGACTTTCAGAGTCCTCATTTCAAAGACGTTCTTTTGCATAAAGAACAAAAATATGCAATGCATAGGAAAAATCAAGTACAATACAAATAGTAATTGAAAAAACACTTCTTTTATCTAGCAAAGTCCTGGATTTACACTGCAGATAGCCAAAGCTGCCTTTTATCCCTTTTGCTTTGTACTACGTGAGTACATCGCCCTGACTTCTCTAATCACCCAGTGACATGCAGAGACACGCAGGATCAGCTGCTGAGCCAGGTCTGGGCAATCAGCTCCCAGCTAATCACCATGGCAGGGGCAGGGCTGATGTGTGAGAACCTTTGAGATGGCCAGATCCACAGGCTGGTGGTCTGGCGTGACCAGGGTAGATGACCAGAGACTCCTGGCCAAGCACATTGATCTCCCCACCATGATGCTGGGTGAGAAACCCCTCCAGCATGCTGTTCGGACAGGGGTGCACGTGGGTTTTGAGCAGCTTCTCCTGAAACCTTCTTGTCTTGCAGAAATTGTCTTCTGCTGGAGGTGGGTTGCTCCCAGCGTAGAAGGGGCTCAGCCATGTGATGGGGACATACAGGACCCGCTGTCAGACCTAGACTCGTACTCCTCTCCAAGGAGACGTTCACACACCAAATTTCTATTTTTAACAACAAAACTGTTTAGACACTAAAAATGTCCAGTAAATTTATTGCATATGAGTAAGACTGAAAACAAGTCTGTCATGCCCATCACGCTGTCCATCATCATTTCACCCCGATCTCTTAGGGCCTGGGCTGTTCCTCTCTATGTGCCCTAATTCCCAAAGTCCTGGTGCTATAGAAGAATCTCAACTTCTATTTCTTTTCTCTTTTAAAGCAGTACTTCTCATGCTTTGCATTGCAGAGGAATGCTCAAAAATGCTGCTGCCTGAAACCAGAAGCCAAAAGACAAGAACATCACATTTTTTTTCCCTAGTTCTGAGATTCTGAAGCGCATTTCATGATTTTGCAGCCTTTGCCAATAATGATAAATCATTTCCCTCCCACTTACCTTGGGGTCCTGGAGGGGGAAGCCAGCGATCCAGGAAAATCCTGGAGGGCTCTGACCACACATGGTGGAGCTGGGAGGGCGTCCTGGAGCTGCCTGGGTGCAAATCTGTGGCTCAGTGCGACTTGTACCCCATTGACAAGGGACACAGGGTGCACCCTCAGGACTGCCACATGGCAGGAGGAGGGTGACACATCCAGAGCATGACCACCCCAGTGCAGGCACTCAGCACCCTTGAATGTGCTCAGTGCTGCCCACAGCATCAGGCAGTCTCACAGCTCCCCTTGGGGCATGAAGGGTCTGCCTGGGGTTAGAGGGCAGCACTCCCCGTTAGGCACAAATTAAATTATCGTTTCCATCAGGCATTGGATGTCCTGGGCATCCCCAGTCCCCTGCTTAACCCCCACCCACTCACATCTGGGTTGAGAGGGCTGAGCACCAAGTGAGTGGTCCTTGCCAAGAATTGCTGCTTACGCAGTGGCAGAGCACTTGAACATGTCAGGATCCAGCCACAGGCTGTAAACCAAGACCAGTTTGAAAACAAGATTAACTTTATGTGCACAAAGGATTTATATTTGCTGCTGGGGTGAAGGATGCTGCTTGAAGGATGTGAGAAAAATTGCCTTTCTCATTGAGCAGTGGCAGACGACACGCGCTCCTTTGCCTTCTTTGGACAACAGCAGTGTCTCCTCCACAATCAGGGCAGAGCCTGAAGGGGAAGGATGTGTGCAAGGTCCTCATGCTTTCCATCCTCCCTCTGTGTGATCTCCAGCCCTCCCGTGCTCCCCCTTCCCCTTGCTGCATCCTGTTGCAATGGGAGCCGCTGGGATGCCCAAGGGGAAGTCGTCAGCACTGGTCCAGAGTCACCATGGAGGTTACCCACATCACACCTCTGAGATGAGGACAACCGGGCAAGTGATCTGAAAGAAGCTCTGCAGTTACTGGAAGCCTGTCGTTTGCTCCCAAAGATGGGTTGTGATTCATCGCCAGAGCCCAAGGAGTCCAGTGGCACAGACATCCTAAACGAAGCAGGCTGCAGAGATCCAGCCAGCAGCTGGTTCTCCGTTGAGGCCAGGAGCAGCTCCAGGAGGGGTGTGCGACTGTTTGGCAATGCATTCATCCAGGCTGGTGTGATATTGTGGCTGTTCCTAACATCCCAGGGACCAGAGATGTGATAAGACAAGTCTCTGAAAAAATTAACTTGATCTTCTAGCTGGAACCCAAAATATGGCAGGTTTAGACTCAAAAACCAGGTGGCGAGTTGGGTGTGTGTATGGGTATTGGGGAGCAGGGAAACAAGCCTGTAAGCAGCTTCATGAGGTTGTGGGTGATGTTGACCCACGGGAGATGCCAAGCTCAAGGTGGGCTGAGCTGTGATGTGTGCCTCGAGGCTTGGTCCCACCAGAGCTGATGGCATCAGGACAGCAGCAGAGGTGGGGGGATGTGTCTGGCTTCTGGGTCCATGCCGTGGACCACTGGAGCCTGAGGAGGAAACCTCTTCCCACACTTGTAGCCATCCACTGGATGGACATCCCTGGTGGACTTTCATGTTTTGTACTGCCAGTCCGGGGTGAAGATACCCTGGCACAGCTTGGCTGCTCTGTAGAAGCACCATTTCCAGGCATTTTAGCTCATAAAACCCTTTTCTATCTTATTTCCCCTGCTTTTTGTGGGTATGTTTGTGTCCCTAGGGCTGCTTTTGGATGTGCCCAAATCCCTCTGCAGTCCTCAGGGGTCCCAGGGTGCCTCCAAGGTCCTGGGAGATGTGATAGAGCAGGCTGAACCCACGCCAGGGCAGCAGCATCTCCCCAAACCCTATCTGGGGTCCAGGAAGGCTGCAAATGGTCCAGGTCCCTGTACAACCTTCTCTGACAAAGCTCAAAGCACAAAACCTCCTTTTTCTGTCATTTCTTTGCCATTTGCTGGAGCTGCGGCCAACTCCAGCTTCACCCGCCGCTAAACGAAGCACTCACCAAAGCCCTGGAGACGCCGTGTCTCAGCGTGTGGGGACCGGTCAATTTTGGCAGGATGGATTTGTTCTCATAAGCCTCATAATCACGCTCGCCTTTATCCATTAAAGTATTACTGCCTATTAAAAGTGGTTAGAAACATTTAGTGGACTTGCCAGCTGCTTCGTCTGGCCGTAGCCGCTTGCGCTTTGCAGTCACTTGTTGCAGAATAATTCCTACACAGAGAGCTACCATTTTAAGATGGTAAAACCGAACCCTGGACACAAGGCTGGACCAGGAGGAACTTCAGCTGGATGCATAAAACCCACTGCACTTATGGATTTATGCACCCTCACGCACATGCTTTCGGCCTCTTTCATGGTGGTTTTGGGCGAGGTTTGCATTAAGTGGCCTCGTGGTGTGGTGCTGACATCCTCTTGATGCAGTGGAGGAAACTCAAAGTGTTTTGGGAGCAGACATCCTCAAAAAAGAGGATTGGTCATGCCAAGCTCCTCTCTCTGCCAAGCCTGGGGTGCCGAGCTGCTGCAGCTCCAGGTCACCACGTGTGGGCTGAGCTATAGGGCTTCAAAAGGTGCCAGCTGCTTGTAGAGTTGATGCCAAGAAGAAAGGATGCCATATGGTGAGAAAATCCTCCTCTGACTCTTGGTGGGGTGGTCCCAGCCCTGCTCTGCCCCTCTGCAGGACGTTGCTCTGGCTGCGGTGGCAGCCGTGACCTCTGAAATCTCGGCTTATTGCACACAGGAGAACTCGCAGCAGCGTGGCAGGGAGGACCTGGCACCCATCAGGGTCATCCATCCCTAGACCCCTTCACAGACTCCCAGCTTTGAACCTCTCCTTGCAGCACACGGCTCAGGGAGCGCCACGCACCCTTCTCCCGCAGTCCCCTAGGCTGTCCCAGTGCGTGCTCCAAACTGGGGTAGCTGGTGATGATGGGAGCAGGGCAGCCCTGACCTGGGGTCTGACTCGATGGATGCCAGAGAGGTCCTAGGTGGAGATTTGGGATGCAGCCCCCTCTGCATGGGTGGTGGGTAAAAGGTCTCTGTTCCCACCAATGCCTCCCTCTCCTGCCTTGGGAACCCGCTGCAGCCCCACCAAAAGTGTGACCTGTAGAAAACCCAACGTTGTCCTCACCCGACTGTCCCCTCCAGCTGAGCCCTCATTCAACCTGAGCAGACAGACATGGGTATGGTGCCAGGTGGGGATTTTCCTCCTCAGATCCTTTTAAATCAGTTCCTCAAGGTGACACGAGGAGTCTGAGGCCAGGACGGTGAAAACCGCCTTGCTGCAGCCACCGGGCCTGTCCTCTCCCACCATGTCCCCCTGTCCCCTCTTGTCCCGGGGCCTGCTGGCACTTCTCAGGTTTATCCCACAGCTCAAATTTCTTGCAGACCAACCAACCAGAGGTTCTGGGATGGAACAGTGCACAGGGCATCTTGGGTCCTCCCAGTCCCTTTGGAGCACTAGGAAGTGTCTCTGTGGTAGGACACCAGTGCCAGGCTGGAAGTACTGTGCCGATGGAGGCTGCTGGGCTATTTTGGTGCAGGACAGGGGCTCCATCACCAACCAACATCAATGTCCTTGCTGCAGAAGGATGCACTCGTCTGGTTCACCCGAAAGACTCTCCATGGGTTTTGGACAAGTGTTTTACCTCTTTACTTGCCAGCTGGCATTTAACAAGCAACAATTCTGGCATTTTGGGATCAGGACAATCCCCCATGCATCCCAGAGGAGATGCTGATAGGGCCAGACTCCTCCCTTCCTTGTAGGAACAGGCTGTCCTGGAGAATTCCATCCAGTTACCAGCTGTGGCTGAGGTTGGTTGACATCTGTCCCTCCCAAGGTCACAGCTCACATGACGACGCACCCACCAGCTGTCACAAACCCACATTTCTTCCAAGGTGGAAAACCAGAAATGATGTGACCATGAGAGCAACATACTGAAACAGTGTCGGCACCCCTTTGCCCAGGAGATGTTTTCTCACATCACCTCCACAGTTGTGTCGTTGCCACCTGTCACCCGCATCGTGGCTGTGAGAGTTGCCAGGATGACGCAGGAGGATGTGAAATGCCTTCGTGGTGGGAGCCATCCAACAGCTCAAGCCGTGTTTGTAGACAATGTGGGCCCATCACTAGCAGTGACTTGCTGCAGTTGTTGGGTGGATGCCGTCAGGAGTGTTTGAGTGGCTGATGTTTGACCCCAAAGAGCTGCAGAGCTCCCAACTGCCCCATAGGAGGCACGTGAACAAAGAGGAGATGCTCTCAAATGATGCAAGGGGGGACGTTGGTGCTGAGAGACATTTATGCCAATGCTAGCAGACCTTTTTAGACGTTTTAATACACCTTCAAATCCATGATCACCTTCCAGATTTTGAACTTGGGGTTTTTACCTAAATGAAGCCCAAAAGAGATCTGAAAGAAAGGAGGAAAATAGCCAAAGCAAGAGACTGAAGAAGGATTAAACCTTTCCTATCCAGGGTTAGAGGTGACAAAGGAGCCATGATCAGGGTTCCCGTCAGGCAGGGTCCCTTCTTGCAGCACTTCCCACCTTATGCGGGTGCTCAGGGACCTCCTCGTCCCAGCCTGAGCCGTGGCTGATGTTGCCCCTCACAGAACCCAAATGCCACTTCGCATTTCTCAGCTTCACATTTCTGAGCAGCTTCGCACACCAACATCTGAGCTTTCCCACCCAGCAACCTCCAGAACGCTGAGAGACCTGAAGCAAAGGTACAGCCAGGAAAAAGGAGCAGAAACCAAAACCCTCTGAGATCAAAGCACTTCTGTCTAGAGATTTTCAATTAGATCAGGACGTGCTCTGGCTGCTTTTCCTTGCTGCATTCATAATGCAGATGAGCTTCATGTCAGCTTGGCCTCCTTTCCTCCTACCATGTTGGCTCCAGTTTCATTTCATTAGTGATGGCCTGCCTTCATTAGTGAATTAATTCCCCAGGAACTGCACTGCAATAAACCCTAACAGAGCAAGGACCAGCAAAACTGCATCTTGGGGCTGGCTGGACAACTGCAAATATTTTCTGGATAAAAAGGATATTCATAGAAATAATAAAAAAAACCAAACAAATTCTATTCAAACCAGACCTGGAATCTTTGAAGATTTTTCAACCAAAACAAGAGGAGATGTTTTGTGAGTGTTAGATTTGGACTGACCTGTGGGGTTGGAGATGAGGAAATGGGCCCCTAGGGAATGAGCCCTCGTCTCTCTCTTGGGGGACCGGCCCCAAGACAGAAGTCAAATCAATAGAAGTGCAATGAATACACAGCTCTCCATTTGTTTTTAGATGTGTCCTGATACGTCAGATGGCCATGGGGACTTTGCCTACCCCATATCAGACACCTAAAGAGCAGGTTCTGGGCTGAGCTGGACTCTCCCTTGGCTGCAGCGGAGAGGGATGCAGAGGTCAGGCCACATCAAGATGTAGCGGAAGGAGTTGAATCTAATCTGGGAATGATGAGCAAAGGGAAAGGAGGGCGGATAGTGTCCTCGGGGTGATGGCCCAGGGAGCATTTCAAGATCTGGAGAAAAGGGGCCTCAGCATCTCTCCTAGTGACTCCATCCTCAGCCCAAGAAACTTTGCAACATCTCCTGGAGCATCCCATCACGAGGTGGCATCTGTCCTTGGAGGTGCCTGCTCCATGTCTCCCCGTTAGATCTGTGCAGCCCTTGGGGACAATTTGTCCACCTCCGCCTCCAACCATCACTTCTTGCATTTCCTCTGGGCATGCAAACAGCACTCTATCAATAATTGATATTTTGCCTCTTTGCATTCTTTTCCAAACCCTCAAAGACATTTTTATTCCACACCAAACCAAAGCTCCTGCCCATCCCGTTTCTACCGAGATGTCAATGAGGCTGGACAGTTGCTGTGCTCCCTCCAGGCTCCTTTCTTCTGGCCTTGGCAGGGTGTCCAGGAGGACTTGAAGTGCTCCCCATCTCTGTGGGGCAAAAACCACTGGTGAGGGAGGGCAGGAGGAAAATCTAGCAATTATGGTCAGTCTCAAAACCCCACAGACAAAGGGAACAAACCCAAATTGTGTAATGATGGTGGTGACTATTATCATGGATGTTTTAGTCGCAGCTGTTAATAAAAATAATAGTAGTAATAAAATTGCAATGATGCTAGCAATTGTTCCAATGCTGATGATAATAATAAGATTATTTATTAATTGTGAGCCATTATCAGCACTTTCTAGTGCTTCTGCCTCCCAGACCCATCCCAAACTCCAGCCCTATCATGTTAATGCAAAATGAGGTAAATGAGAAAGGCTTCTTCTTTATGACATAACCAAGGAAGAAACACAGGAACGGCAAAGTCTGTCCCTGGCCCCTTTGCTAACTGCCCCCCACCAAATGCCCTGTGCCATGGGGTTGAGCATTAGGTGGGATCTTGCATTTCCCTCCTTTAAGTCGGGTTTGCAGCTTTCAGAGCAGCTGAGCCCCACGAGAGCTGCACGGTCAGACCCTGTGGGGTGGACTGAGGAGGAACTCAGCATCATTTTATGGCTTTTGTTGTTCTCCATGTAGGGCTGAGGAGGGACAGTGGGCACCCATGAGCCCCCCGGGGAGCACCTTTCCCTGCAGGGTGCTGCAGGTGCCTCTGCCCTTGGCTTCTGGCTTGAAGGAGCAAAAGGAACACAATCCCCAGCTCCAAATGTTGCCGTTTTCTATGGATTTTTTGGGGTTCAGCCATGGTTCCTGTGACCATGGTGCACACGTGTACGGGAGGACACATGGACAGGCTTTGCTCTCGGTTGCTGGCTGCTTTGCAAGCTTAAACCTTATGATGTGAAGTGAAGCGAGGAGGAGGGAGAGCCAGGTCCTGATGCTCGAACTGTTGAATGTGTCAGGCCAGGCATGTGGAGTGAGGTGGCAGAGATGGATGTGCAGCAAGGAGGGATGGATATGGACCAATGCAGAGCAACGGATGTGCGGCAAGGAGGAGGGATGGATGTGCAGAGAGGGGGGGGCATCCATGTGAGACAAAAAAGGATGGATGTGCAGTGAGGAGAAGAGATGGATGTGCATTAACGAGGGATGGATGGGCATTAACGAGGGATGGATATGTATTGAGAAGGGATGGATGTGCAGCGAAGAGGGATGGATGTGCCGGGAGGAGGAGAGATGTGCAGTGAGGAGGCGGGAGGGACGTGCACTGAAGTGGGGAGGTGGATGAGCAGCCGGCAGCATGTGGGGCAGTTGCTCTGCTATGTGGGTGTTATACACTCTGGACCATGTGAGTTTATGTGCACCCAGGGACCTGAGGTTTGCACAACGTCCACAGCTGTCCTGATAGCCATCTGCAACAATACACAGTGTTCTGGAGCTGTGGGGGGCCAGGACTGTCCAGGCTGGGCCCCCTGCAGCCGTTGCCCATCCCCTTTGCTTTGGCTGCAAGAGTGAACACTGCGTTCTCTGATCTGACCCTGGTATTCATGACTAATAACGGGGTCTCAGTGCTCACCGCATCCCGTGTGCTCCCCCAACCCAGGCATGAGGGCAGGGGGAGAAGGGGTGGGTGCTCTGAGAGCAGCTCCGTGCCTGAGTGCTGGCTGCAAGCCCTGGGGGGGTGTCTGGGGACCGTGGTGGTACTGCTGCTGCTCGGCACCCTTGTCTCTCCGGTGATGGCTGTCACAGATCTCTGCAGGGCAGGGAGCACTTGGGACAGCAGCGCGTTCAGTAAAATCAGTAGAAGACCCTAGAAACCCCCGGGAGTGAGGAGATGAGACGCAGTTTGCAGGGACCGCAAAGAGGGAAGGAGCTAGGGCGGGAGGGTTGGTGCTGTTATTTGTAGTGTTGGCCCCCCTCGAGCTGCTCAGACCTGGGGAGGTGGGATTGGGGGTGTCACGGCTGGAAGGGCACATCAGCCCTCCCCAGGGACCTGTTATCGGTGGCATGGAGTGCACAGGCCAGCACAGGGTCCCATGGGAGCCTCTGGCATCCCTCTGCCACCCACCATTCCCATGGGCCCCCCCCACCTTTTCCTTCGTTTGACCCACAGCACTGGTGCTCTCCCATCACCCCTCGTCCTCCCCGTGCCCCAGCTCTCCCTGCCCTGCACCTTTCTCAGGGTCTCCTGCCCTCTCTCCACCCCACAAGGAATAAATCACCCTCTGACTCCAGCCTTGGATCTCAGAGGAAACAGCAGCCCACATTGCCACCTCCTTCCCACGGGACCTGGCTGCCTCTGGGATGCTGGGAATCTTTTCCCAGACCAGAGGGGGTTCATTCAGAAAAGCTGTTGGGGACTGGTGGCTCTGGACCTTCTGGGTTCCTGGAGACCGCTGTCCTCCCCTCCATCCTGCACCCTTCCATGCTCCCACCACGACACCTTACCCATGAGATGGGTCTTGAGAAGGGACCTTCAAGGAGGAGGGAGAGTGGGTTTGGGTCCTTGGCTGTTTTAAAAAGCCCTGAAATGTCCCATTTTTCCACCACAGGTAAAGGCTGCAGACATGCAGCAGGGAGTTCTGAGGATCAGGATGGAGATCCAGGTTTGCCAGCCACCTCCACATGGTCCCCATGGCCGGGTTAACAACAGCATCACTGAAAAACCCAGCAAACAGTCAGAAAAACATTGTTTGTTCAGTCCCCTCCGGTGGAAAGCAATAACACTTGGGCTGCGAATTTTCTCAGCCTCCAAGGAGAAGCTTTCCTTTGAGGGCCAGGGGGAAAAAATCAATCTAGCAGGCTCCACTTCCCGCTTAGAGGGCTCTGGAGAGATGAGCCCAGCCCCAGCGTGCTCCCCGGTGGCATCAGGGAGGGAGCAGAGCACGGCTCTCCTCCTCCTCCATCCCTTGGCATCGGCCCATTAGGAAAGAAGGTTTTGTCGATTGGCCCAGCACATTAGGAAACGAAGCAGGCTGTGCCCAGAAGCTTCCCCGGGGGTCCATTAGCACTGGCAGATCCTTCCTCCAGTCTGGTGGGTCCCAGAGGATGGTTTTGCTGGTGATTTCCTCCCCCAGCACAGGGGGAATTGTCTGGGAGAGGGTGACGGCAGACCTGGTGCATGGGGGGAGGAAAGGATGACCTGCTGCTCTGGGTGTAGGGTGCTCAGATGTAAGGTGGGCTGCCAGAGCAACATGAAACCCCCCCTAGATATGAAGGTTGAACACACAAGCACACTCCAGGTTGCTAATGCTTTTCCTGACTTGGCATCAACTCCCAGAGCTCCAGGACCATTTCAGAGGTCTCTGTCCATCCCTGGGGCCAGGGGTGGTGGTGGGAGACAGGGTGAGGTTCCCCAGGGCAGACTCAGAGAAACCAATCCGTTAACACATCTATCAGGGCAAGCTGCTATTGATTGCCCAGGAAGGGGGCGAGAAGCATCATGCCATCTCAGCATGGGCACTGCCACCTCTTGTGGAGCAGTCTTAATCTCCAGGCAGAGCATCCTGCTTGTGTTTAATTCTTTCCTGCGGTTGTTGTCTCTTCCACAGGTATAAGAGCGTGGTGACACCGCGGCGGGCAGCTGTGGCCATCGCTTGCTGTTGGATCGTCTCCTTTCTGGTGGGACTCACCCCTATGTTTGGCTGGAACAACCTGAACAAGATGCGGAGGACTCAGGAGCTGAACGCCAGCCACACGGAGTTTGTCATCAAGTGCCAGTTTGAGACGGTCATCAGCATGGAGTACATGGTGTACTTCAACTTCTTCGTTTGGGTCCTGCCTCCCCTGTTACTGATGCTGCTCATCTACCTGGAAGTCTTCAACCTCATCCGCAAGCAACTCAACAAGAAGGTCTCCTCCAGCTCCAACGACCCCCAGAAGTATTATGGGAAGGAGCTGAAGATCGCCAAGTCGTTAGCACTGGTCCTCTTCCTCTTCGCGCTCAGCTGGCTCCCTCTGCACATCCTCAACTGCATCACCTTGTTCTGCCCGTCCTGCAAGACACCGCACATCCTCACCTACATCGCCATCTTCCTCACCCACGGCAACTCGGCCATGAACCCCATCGTCTATGCCTTCAGGATCAAGAAGTTCCGGACAGTATTCCTGGAGATTTGGAACCAGTACTTCTGCTGCAAAACCAATAAAAATGCCAGCACCACCACGGCTGAGCTGGGAAACTAGGAGTCGGGAGAGAGCAGAGAGGGGTCCTCCGTGCCCAGCACGGTCCCCATCTGCTGCTGCTCCTGCTGTCAGGGGAAGGGGTGGTGAGGACCCGGGAGGGCTGGGTTCACCAGCCCTGTGCAATCCCAACAGCCCCCAGCTGCCCCAGGGGGTTATTTATTCACAAGCATCGTACTGTTTTGATATTGTAGCCTGTATTGTTCCTTTCTTTTTTTTTTTCCCCGTTTGTTTTTGTTTTTCATTTTTTTAAGGGTTGCCAAGTATTTAAGGAGAAATTGTACAGACTAAGGCGCCGTTTATCTTCATGCAAATAAAGTAAAATTATAAAAACCACCCAGGAGGTCCTCTGCCATTGATGGAGACCTCTGACTCCTTGGAGCGCAGCAGTCGGTGATGCTGAGGGCCCCTCATGCTCTGTCCCCTGCATCCATGGACGCGTGGGGGTACCTGGGCACTGAAGCAAAGGGGTGTCCTGGTGGGATTGAAGCTGCTGAGAGCCAGGATTGCCCAGGGGAATCTGATTTCTGCAGTTCTGAAGCTGGGAGCTTTCAAGCCCTTTCTTTCCCCTCCATAGCCAGGGAGAGGTGAACTGGGCTGAGACATGGGAAGAGATAGGAAAAGGCATCCCATGGCGATGCCAGCACCCAGAAGGTGATGAACCCACCATCCCCACAGAGCAAAGGGTCAGTCTCCAACTCTCAATGCTACCAGAGAGGTAGGTAGAGGGGAAAGGAAACCCTTGAGCATAACCCCAGAGTACTCTGCAAGAAGCACCCTTTACTGTCCCAATGGCTCCCCATGGACCCCAGCAGCACCCACCACCCCTGCGAGCTACACCCAGGGAGCTGTGTGCCCTCCATGTGTCTTCTCTCTCCTTTTACTTTGGCTTTGAGTCATTTTTCTCTCTTTTCTCCTGCCTGTCTTCTGTCCAAAGCAGTAGCAAGTCTCTCCCAGCCCTTGTTTGTCGCATGGCTCCCACATCGCTCCCTACCACCTTCCCTGTGCAGCCAAACTCTTTTGACCCAAACTTTGTGGGTTAATGCAGACACCTCCATGGTCCAGGGGAGCAGAGAGGCACCTGCACCCATTTGGGGTCAAGTAGGGGATGGCTGCAGGTCACCATGTCAGTGTTGATGCTGCCACAGGGGCATTTTCCCACCGCCCTATGTCTGCCTCAGTTTTAGCCGTGGGCAAGCTATATTGTTGGTCACATTTGAGGAGGGGGTGGCTGGAGATGGACCATCACCCCCACTTAGCTCTGCGGTCCCTAAGGATGCTGGTAGCAGCACCGCCAGTCCCTACTTTGCAGCAGGATCTCTTCCAGGGCTGAAGAGGTGGTGGGAAGAGTTATTTTGAGTTAATTGGGATTATTTTCTTATCAGCATCCCTTGTTCACCAGTCTCCCATTGGAAACACACTTCCTATGACCCTTCCACTGCTTCATGAGGGTCGTGCCCCTGGGACGTCACCAACAGGACAAAGTGACTGCAGCAAGTTCCTGCAGGGGCAGGGAGGGGGTGCAGAGAGGAAAAGGACCTTGGACGGGTGAGATTTATGGGTGGCTCATTATCTGGCTGTGGAGAGCAATGCTGTGCACATGTAGGATGGGCAATGGGGCTGCTGGGTGTCCCCTTCGCCCGCTGCTGCAGGCACCTCTGTTTAGCCTGGAGGAAGTTCCTCCGTTTCTCTGAGAGGAAGAGGAGGGCAGCAAAGAAGGGATGAGATGTGGGGCTCAGCCTCCCACATTTTGCAAGGGCTTTGATACACCATATCCAGGCTCCTAGCTCAGACCACAGTGGGCAAAACGGGAGTGGAGCAGAAGAGTAATGGCAAGGGCAGGTGCAAAGCCTTCTCGTGGGCGTCATGGCGATGGACGGGCCCTGAACACTCTCCCAACCTGCTCGATGTAAAGAACTCACAATCCTTTATCTGTAGTGCCTGAGGATGCTGCAACGTCAGGCTAGTGCAGAGAGGACCCCCCTACCCCG
>NW_009595455.1:26966-39444 GCF_000690535.1 Cariama cristata
GTTTACTGAGAACAGGTCGGATTCCCACTTGCACCTTATTTCTGCAAGAAGCTTCTTTCCTGGAACTGGTGCCTTTGCCTGATCCTTGCTAAGGTACCCGGAAACTTGATGACTGGGATGCTCATAAATTAAAAGGCTTTCAGGAAAAAAAAATCTAGTGTTTTTCTACTCCATGCTTGACCTTTCCCTGGGAGAGCTTACTAAAAGTGGATGCTGTTACCCACCCCGGTCCCCTGTGGGGTTACAAACATAATCTTTGCCCTGTGGGACTGCATTAAGAGTCTGGAGAGGGCACAGTGTGCAGCATGACAGTCTTGGCGATGCTGCATCTCCCCTGTGTTAGCAAACCTCCAGCTAATACAGCCCACTTCCAGCCCCTGTCCCCCAAGATTCCCACTGGCCAAAGCCACATGCTGAGATGCCAGGGACATCAAGGGGTCAGGACATCCCCACTGGTGTCCAAGGCCAGGTGTGACCTATGGCGGGGGAAGACCTGCTCTCAACTTGCCAGCTGGACTGCAACCTCCACCCTTGTGGCATCATCGCTAGCACCAACCACCTCATTTTAACCAGCCTGCCCATCAGCTGGGATAAAAATTAATCTGACAATGCCCTCTGATGGTGGAAATGGTCTGGTGTGGACAGTGCTGCGCTGCTGCTGAGCCCCTGGGAACCACAATACCCCCATGGACTTCAGCTTGGGCATGGAGAGTGGGTGACTGGGGCAGATGGGAACAAAGCAGGAGAGATGCTACAGAGAGGGGTCGGCTATTTTAGCCATGGGCACTGCCTGGCTTTGATCTCCAGTGGCACCAAGGGCAGACTGGGCTCTGTTCTGTAGATGCCCAGGTTGGATTTGCACCCACGTTTGCAGTGCCAGGGTCTGCCGGGATGTGGCTTTCTCAGGGCAGGATCTGGGTCTGGCCCCATGACCGAGTTGGCAGATGGGTGGGAGAGCTCCTGTCCTCAGCCATGTGCCAGACCCGTCATCCCGAGAGGGAGGTTGTGCTGGCGGAGATGTACACCGCACTGCTGACCCCCAGTTAACAATGCTCTTAGTCAACTTGATGGATCTTTCTGGACTCTCTGTTAATAAACAGCATCTGACCTGAGCTGTCTCAGAGCTGTAACAAGTCATCTTTCTGCACATGAGCTATCAGTAGCTAACGGGGCTGATTCCTCCTCCTCCAGATAATGCATCGGCATGTCCTGCCCCCGCCGTCTGATGCCGTGGGGAGGGGATGCTGGTGTCAGTAGGTGGCTGGATCATTTCATCACTGGTGTGGATAAAGAAATTGTGCTTCAATGAAGAAGCATCAACATGCCACAGTTTCGATGTCGTTATTTGTTTCCCCCTCCCAGCCAGAATCATTGTCCTGCTCCAGAAGGAAACTTTTCCCCATACTCCTCCTTGTTGGATTGCTTCTGCTTTAGTCACCTTCATACGTGTTTTATAAAGCTGGCCCTTTCTTTCCAAGCTCAAAAACCATCTCCTCCACCCATGGTTTGGTGGGATGCTATATGAACCCATACCATCCCTGGCAGCTCTCTCCCCTCTACCTCCCCCCACCCAAGTCGCCCCACAACAAGCAGGACAGAGTGGTTTGGGCTTTTTTTTATTAGGACCAAAGCCCCTCAGAGGGGCTTGTTTTATTGTCACAGCTAAGGACACATTCAGAGAGGACCATGCGATGGCAGGCTGAGGTGCAGGCCCCCCCAGAGCACTGCCAGGGAGGGGGCAGGCCAGCAGGCAGCAGAAGGCATGGGTAAGAGCATCACCATGTCCCACGCCACCGCACAGCAGCTGCAGCGTCCACCTGGGGTAAAGGAACGAGATCTGAGTCCTGGGAGGGCACCGCTGCTGAGAGACCGGTGGTCAGGGATGAGATGGGAAACCACGTCCCAGCCATGGCTCTAATGCAAGACAAACCCAGCCCAGCTCTTCCACCATCTCCTGCCCCACAGAATTCAGGTGCAACCCTTTAACCCTGCTTTTCCACCCCACAGCCCCAGTTCACACCCCTTTACATCTGCCCCCAGCCTCAGTACCTGCCCCTCATGTGCATCTAACCCCTGGTGCCCCCGGTCTCTGAGTCCTGCCTGCAAACTGGGGCTCTGCCCGCCGTGCTGCCCGTGCATCTGCCAGGCCCACCAGTCTCCACATCCATCTTTGTCCTTCTGGTCATATTTACAGCCCTCCCTGCACTTTGCAAAGGGGCAGGTTTCTCTCAGGCTCTGCAGCATCCCACCCCACAAGTGCATCTCCAGCCATGGGATGAGGAAGACATGAGATGGGGCTCCATCAGCAGCTGGCAAGGGCTAATCCAGGACACTCAACCCGCTCCATCCCCTGTCAAGTGATCCACCCTCCCTCCATCCCTCAGCCCCAACCCAGACCTACCTTGCTCTTCGTCTTGCCCTCCAATCTGTCCTCACTGGGGCACTGCAGGAGAGCATGAGAGATATAAACCCCTTGAACTCCTCTCATCTTACTCCCCTTTCGCCTTCCAAAAGCAAGCCAGAGCACACCGACGTGCACCTACGCACGCCATCCCTGCGCACGTATGCTCTGAGCAATCACGCACACCACCATCACTGCCTGCTCCTGGCCAGCTCACCCCCAAGAACCCAGCCTGGGTGACTCTCAGCAGCTTGGTGTCCCCAGCACAATGACAATCTCATCGTCCTGGGTGACTTCACCCTGCTGGCTGCACTGACAGCCCTGTCTGGAGGGCAGCGCGGCCAGGGCCGGCTGGGTCAGCGCTCGCTGCACCGCCTGGAAGCCCTGGCACCAGCTGCTGCAGAGCCAAGCACCGACCCGGTGCCACACCGGCAGCCCTGTAGCTTCAGCAGGGACTGAGGGTGCTGGGTGCCTGCCGGATTGGAGCCCTGCTTGTGTGGGAAGTAGGGCAGAGCGTGTCTTGGGGCAAGCGTGTGCTGGGAAGCCACGGGAGGAGAAATAATAAAAATGACACGTGCCTAAGGAGACATTGCCACTTGAGGAACATTCGTATGGTGTGCGGGCGTGCATCCTCCTGCATGCCAAGGCGGGTCTGCAGCACGCAGAGGAGGCATCTGCAGGGAGCAAAGCGGGGCACCTCCATGCAAGGGCTGGGCGCTCTGCTGAGGCAGGGAAATGTGAGCTGGAAAGTCTGGGCAGGATCCCGAGACATAAATCAGAACAACCCAGGTGCAAGTGGAGGGGGTTCAGCACAGCCCCCACATGCATGGCTTGTGGATGACTTGGGACACAAGTGCTGGTAGACACAGTGAGGAGCAAGCAAGTGTCCCAGCCTCCACCAGCACCTCTGGTCCTTTGGCTCTGCAGTTTCGTGTTTCCTCCCCATTTTTTGGCCATGAACGAGGGAAGGAAATTTCAAGATTCTTCAAGACCATAAACCCAAGAATCCCTAAGCTCCAGCTCCACAGGGCTGCCCAATGTCCTTCGGCTCCCCCATCACCAGGATCAACACAAAACAGGGACAAACTACACCACTGTGAAAGTGAGAACAGGCAAAAACAGGCAAAAAGAGACCTGCTCCTCTATCTCCTCCGCCAATTTTACCTTTCACATCAAGTTTGCAGTCTACTGAGGCTTCCCCCAAGGGGTTCACAGCTTTGCAGGTATAGATGCCCCCATCGAAAGGGCTGGGCTTGCGGATTTCCAGGGAGCAGACTCCCTGCTCGATCATCGCTATGTATTTGGGGTCTTCCCGTATCTCCATCTGATTTTTCATCCAGATGATTTTGGGCTGGAAGGCAGTAGGATTTATTTATTTATTTGTTTAAAGCAGGGAAAGAAATGAGAAATCTAACTGGCCCTAAAGTGCAGCCATCTGCCTCTGCCTTTGCCTTGGCCCTGCCTGAAGCTGGTGGCCACGGTGGGATTCAGTCAGAAGTAGTTTGAAGAGTTAAATCGCCCATTCTTGAGCCCTAACCACTGCTCCGCACTTCCTCCCCCACTGCAGAAGGAAACAGGACACGGCTTGAATTAAGACCAGTCTCCCATCTCCGTACAGAAACACCCCAAACTCGCCCCAGTTTGACTCAGAGGGCAGCTGCAGCCCCGTAACCTCATCCAACCCTAGTCCAATATGATCATTCATCTCCCAACACCTCCAGTCACCTTGAAAATACCCCACTGGTGGCCGCCCACACGTGGAGGCGATGCTGCCCATGGAGGAACCACTGACCTGGGGGAAACCCCGGACACAGCAGAAGAGATGTGTGCTGTAGCCTCGGGTGGTGGTTCGGTCTGTCAGGGGCTGGGTGAACTTTGGAGGCTCCATCATGTCCCATTGGGGGATCTTCTCTGGCTGGTAAGCAGTTTCTAAGAAAATAATTAATTCTAGGTTGAGGCAGAGCTCGGGCTCCTGGGCTGACCAACACATGGTCACAGGGATTCAGCCCAAGGTACCCCAAAATACTTCTGTTCCCTCATATAACAAGCCAGGTAGCATCTAGCCTGACCTGAGGAGCTGGCCTTCAGCTCAGACCAGCCCTGTCTATAAATCCTTTCTCATCCAACCATGCCATGTTAGTGACCAGTCCCGGTGGGGAACAGGGGAGGTGTCAGGCTGCAAACCAGCACCGCGATGCATGCTATGTGCAGCATGTCAGATCCAGGCCAGGCACCTCTCTGTATCTCCTACTCTATCCCCAAAATTCAGTGCACAGAAAGAGGAGATGGAGGTAAGCTCTGCAGGCAACAGAGACCTCAACCCACTGTGTACTACCAGGGAGCAGGATGGAAATACATGGAGGGAAAGTGGGGCTGAGAAATGCTGGTTTGGAGATTCAGCCCTGAGATGGACCACTGCAGGAGTCTCTTTCTCTGCTGGCCTTGAGCTGCAGGGTCAAAGCTAGGGCTGTTCCTCACCCATCCTGGCTCCTGCTTCGATCTCACCCAGGGATGTCCGTGTCTTTATCCCTCCCAGGGGGCTGACCATGGCACAAGCCTTCCCCAAAGGAGCAAGGAGGTGTAGAAGGAGGGTAGGGGACCTCTGGACCTCTGCCTTGGGAATGCACAGACCCACCACTGCAGGGCTCATCCTGGGGACCAGCCCAGGAGCATCGCCAAAACACCAACACCAACACCAAGGAAGCCCCATTGGTGCCAAAAGGGACAGGAACTCTCTTGCCCACCACTACCCCTAATCCCTTAGCGAGGGCTTTGTCCCTACTTGTCTTCTCGATGTGGGCTACTGCAGAAGTGATGGCTGCTTTCTCGCTCAGCCCACAGGCATTTTCTGCAAACACCCGGAAGGAGTAGGTATTGCCAATGATGAGGTCGGAGATGGTGCAGCTGGTGCGGGTACAGCGCTCCAGCGCCGTGAACCATTTCTGGGAGGAAAAAACAAAGAGTGGTGAGGAAAGGTAAGCTGTCCAAAGGATGGAGAAGATGTGCAGGGACACAGGGGTGTGCAGCTCCCACTCTCCCATCAAGGCATCCCCAGCACCAGGACACAGAGGCCCAGGAGTGCCCAGACTCACCCCGCTCTTCTTGTCTGATTTCTGCACCACGTAGCCCTTGATCTCAGAGTTCCCGTTGTCCACCGGGGGGGTCCACTCCAGGGCCACATTAAAGCCCCACACGTCCACCAGCTTCAGGTTCTGGGGGGGGCCCGGTGGCTCTGCAAATACAAACCCTCACGGAGTGGCATCCTAATTTGCTCCCTCCACATTCTGTGCCTTGACCATCCCTTGCATCCCGCTTTTAATCTCTTCTCACCCTCTTGCAGCACATGAGGGATGAGAAGCTGCAGTGGGAATGGGCTCGCAGAAACCCTGCATCCCCAACCAGAGGAGTTCACCTCCGTAGTCCTGGAGAAGATCCCACTGGAAGAGGGACCCCAGAGTCCCTTGCCTTGTTGCTGGCCCTGTCCCATCCCACCCAGAACAAGAGCTACCCCCAACCAAGAGGCAGAAAAGACCCCAAAGCAACCCTGCAGGGTCCCATCCCCAGCCTTACCGATCACTCGAATATCCAAGGTAGCCTTGTCTTCTGCTCCGTTTATCCGCACGGTGAGCTCGTATTTGCCCGAATCGCTGCGCTGTGCCTCGCGGATGTAGAAGATGGTGTCCTTCTCTGTGTTGTGGATGTTGATGCGACTGGTGTCCAGGGGCTGGTCACCCTTGGTCCAAATAACCTCAGGCTGTGGCTTTCCCTGGAGCAACCACAGAGGCAGATTAGGAGCCACTCGAGCACATGGTCCCAACGAGTCCTACTGGGAAGGACGGGTGGGCAGACCCACCCCGCTTTGTCCAGGCAGCAGTGGCCTGGATATGGCCTCTCCCATCCAGCAGACCCCAGGGAAGAAACTACAGCTGATCCCTGCCAGCCTCACTGACGGGAAGCCATCAGGCTCCAGGGGTGATGCTGGAACGTGCTGGTCCCCCAAAGTCCTCATGGAGCAAGCCCAGCTTTACTGGCCCAGGGCGTTGCAGGCAGAGCTGTGCTCCTGTTGCCAAGGCACTGAGCCCAGATTCAAGTCCAGCAGTAGGGGCTTGAATTCAAGAAACTACAGCTGATCCCTGCCAGCCTCACTGACGGGAAGCCATCAGGCTCCAGGGGTGATGCTGGAACGTGCTGGTCCCCCAAAGTCCTCATGGAGCAAGCCCAGCTTTACTGGCCCAGGGCGTTGCAGGCAGAGCTGTGCTCCTGTTGCCAAGGCACTGAGCCCAGATTCAAGTCCAGCAGTAGGGGCTTGAATTCAGCATCAGGGACAATTCATGCCTGGAACATGGCCAGCGCAGGCTCCCAACAACCTATGAGACATGGCATGGACTTGTCCTTCATTTCAGGGGCAGCTTTCTGCTCTTGCTTCCCCCTGCTTGGCCAGCATATTTCAGGGCTGGTTTTCTTCATCCTAAATGCCGTGGTGGAGATGCTTTGGTGATGCTCCAGACAGTATGCGATAGATTAGTTGAGGAGAGGACGTTCAGCTTGGCCCACCAGTGTCAGCATCGCTCCCCACTTCACACAGCTCTGGGGCTGCCCTGCTCCAAAAGCAGCTGCTCTCCCCAAGGGGATCCCCACTGTGGTGCTGTGGGATCCTGTGGTATGTGGCCAGATCCCTGCCAGGCTCGGCCAGCAGCACGAGCTGAACAGGGCTCATGGGCTGAGACTGCAGCAATAGCTACCCCGTGCCCTAGTGTGTTTGGGGTTGTCCCATTGCCACCACCACCAATGGAGACATAGAAGGAGAAAAACTGGAGCTAGGCAGGAATGGGAGAGAGGTTCCTATCCCATCTCGCATCCTTGGCCCATGAGACACGGGGACAAGGATAAGCCAGCCCACAGTTGGCCCCAGGCATGTCATGGTGGATAGAAAAGTCACTACAGAAGCTAACCTGCAGTGAAAAATCCTAGGGGATTAAATCCCAAATCATCTACCTACCTGGAAAGGGATCATCATGTTCACAGCATCCCCAACTCGCCTGACGTAAGTCTGCCGCAGGTGACGGGGCATGCGGATCCTCGGGAGCTCTGGGGACCAGAAAGTCATGCTATGGGACCAAGGGAATCACAGTCCCTAACTGGCTGACCCATCCCATTCATTCCTCTGCCTGGCCATCAAGAAATTCCACCCAGAAACATGGCCACCTCTTCCTCCCATCTCCTGGACAGTGTTTGCTTCCCCACAGGGCCATGCCAGCCTACCTCATTGCCTGCACCCCAAAATTATATCCATCCTTGAGACACCAGGTCACCAACCCAACAGCACCACCTTGATGGACCGTTCACCTCCTTTGTTACAGCCAGGCCATGGAGACCAACATGGCCTTAACCAGAAGAGCCACAGCACAGCCTACATGGTAGCAAGGTGGAAGACAGCATCCCCTGGTTAGGAAATATTTCTCCCCCAGCTCAGAAAGCAGACTTTCGAGAGGCACATAACCCAACTTCCAGCAAGGACAAGGCTCACCAGACCTTCACCTTCGCTGTGTGCTCAAGGCCATTGAGAGACCAAGGTGGTGCATGGTTACTCACAGCAGAGCTGTGAAAGCTCCAGGCTTAAAACGAAGGCTAACGTCCCCAAGGGAACATAACAAAGATAAGCAAAAAACCCACTGGAGAATGCCAATGGTGCGTGTGTCTCCTTCCCGGGGTGAAAATAGCAGCCGTGTAACCCTACCAGCTCAGTGCTACTCGGTGATCCTTCTGGAGAGGCATTGGGGTTACGTGAGCCCCTTAGAAAAGAGCTGTGTGTCTCTGCCCGGATTAAACGTGCTGGAGCTTAGCTCTGGGGAGGGGGCACGGCCAGAATTATACTGGGACCAAGCAATGGATAAACAGCTGTGAGCGTGAAACGCCGGCGGTGGGCTGGGGAGTGCAGGGTGGTGGTCAACGGTCCCAGATGGCCCCGCCGACAGCTGAGGTGGTCCCTCCTCTGCTCATGCTGCTATTTGCCCCAGGGATCCATGCATCGATGCTGCCACTTGGGCTCATCAGTCTCAGCTGGGCAAAGAAACCTGATCTGGATGGAGGAATGTTAATTCACGGGTGTTTTCCCCAGCTCATGCGTGCCTTGCTCAACTGGAGAGGGCTGGCTGAGGTCGGTGGCCCAGGTGACATGCTGCCATGGGTGGGAAGGCATTTTTCCTGCCCCAGTTCCCTGCAAAACACGACTCCCACACCGTATCTTCATCTGGTTTCTCCTCGTCTCTCTCCACTTCCCAAACCCACTCGTCCCACCTGTTCTTAAACTCTCTGCCGTCTGTATGGCTGCTATTTAAAATCCCTTGTGATGCTATAAATGAACCAGTGAGAGGTACAAATTGCAGCCCTGAATAAAATGTGGAGACCAGAAGGCAACAGATGGGGCAGAGAGGAGCAGACTCGTGCTGGGGTGGACACGGGGAGGCAGAGGGACATTGAGGGCTCATTTGTTCTCCAGCAAAGCCAGGCAGCGTGCACAGGGCTGCATTTCAAATGAAATGCAAAAGTAGGCAAGTGCTGTTCGCTGATGAAGAGTTTCAGTTAGCAAAAAGAAAAGAGAGAAGAAAAAAAAACCCCACTAGCATGGAGCAAGAGCAAGTCACGTGTGGGTCTTTCAGCTCCTTGGGTTTTACACCTCTCAGCCGGCACATGTGGCCGGGGCAAAGCTTGGGCAGCAGGGACAGGGGGTTGGAACTGGTGGGTGCAGCACAGGACTAGAAGTGGGAAACACGAGCTGTGTATTTGGCATCTCATGCCAGTCCCCCATGCCTCGGTTTCCCCAGTCCTACAAGGTGCGGTGGGATGCCTTTGAGATCCGGAGGTGAACACAGCAGCAGACACCAACCACTAAGCCATGTTCACCTCCTCTGAGCAGACTGAGAGGACAGACCCTCCAGGACCCTTTCCAAATGCTGATAGCCTTCTCCAAGCCTTTTCCTATGAAAAGCTGATGGTTCCTGGAATAACTTTCATTGTTATTATTGCTATTTTTAAGCAGCTGAAAAATCTGACGTGTTTATTGAGTAATAGGAAAGCTTGTGCATTAATAATTCCTTGTAAAAGGAAAATAAGTCTGTAGTCGCTGTTTGGTAAGTGAAAACCAGCCTTGCAATCATACACCAGCCTCAGTGCATTCGCAGCACCCCGGGAGGAATGCGAGTCTTGCGAAGCATGGGAGCAAGTCATTCATTAGCGAGTTCAGCGTGATTAAAGTTCCCATGCTCCAAACTACCAGCTCTTGGCTTTCCTCAGCTAAATAAACAAAGCTGTCCGACGTGTATGTGATGGCGTATTAGAGATGGCCAAGGAGAGGAGATGTGCTGAAAGTGAGACTGTTTCTGAGCTCTTGCAACAAAACGGGAAAATGTGGGTCTGCATTTTGAGTCCTTCACCCCCAAAACTTCACCGTCTGCAAGATCAATGTCTTGAGGTTGGGAAGTTACCCCAAGGGAATTGGACACCGTTATTGAGAATAACATCTTGGTCCAAAGGCTGGATTGCGATGTGTGAGAGGGCAGAGGCTGCTCAGGCTGCAGGGGTGGTCTGAGATTTCTTTCTACCGCTGACAAAGCACATGGGAATCATGCATGGCAGGAGCAATACTTACGGAGGATCTCTCTGATGAGAACTGGCTGCTCCAAAGTAGCCGGGACACTGTCACCGCTGGCATTGACTGCCTTCACCCGTACATGGATCTTGTCACCGGAGCTGAGGTCCTGGATTGTGTACCGGGTGGAAAGAAAAGGCTCCTTGTTCGCAGCTGTCCAGTCTGTACCTACGATGAACCCGGCAGAGCACTTCAGGCGTGCAACACACAGACAGACACACGCCCCAAACAGCAGGATCAAGCCACAGGGCGTGAAACCCAGAGGCAAAGAACCCCTTCCTTGCCAAGGTTGAATGATTTGGGGCACCAGCAGAAAAAGGTATCTGAGAGAGGAGGTTGGTCACCCCACCCTGCCAAGGAGCACGAGGTACGAAATGCTGGCAGAAGCCCAACTGTTGAGCAGAAGGCTATTTGCAAGTAAGAAAAGGCATTAGGCCAGCAAACACGGTCCCTGCTGACCTTCCAGATACATTTCTGGAAGTAGTTAAGATCCTTCAACTACCCTGCCAGCCAGTCTGCTCCTCTTACTGCTCTAGGACAGGTCCTTGGGGCTCACCATGTTCCTCAGCACATCCTCGACAGCGGGCAAGGTCTGCTCATCACCTACCACCAGCCAGCTAGACCTCTCCAACTGTTCTGCCTGCTTGGAAGGGGCATCACCCTATAGCCAAGACATAGAAGCCTTACCACACCAGCCAGCTAACACAGCCCTCCAATGTGCCGAACCTCTTAAGAGGTTTCTCGGTTAGAAAACAGGCTACCCCAGTCACCAAGGGACTGGGTGTCCCAGGCAGGTAACTAGAGCAACCCATGTGTGCCAGGCTTTGCTAAGCCACCATGTGCACCTTCAAACCAAGACGGTTTTCCTGTCAATGCCATCAGAGCAGCCAAATCCCACCAGCTCCTCTAGGCGTTACTCAAACCAGCCCTCACTCAAATCTCACCGTATTTTGGCCAACCAGGGTCTTGCACCAGCCCAAATACAGCAATCACGGAGTCCATGTGGTAATCACTGAATGACTAGAGCTCTCCTGTCACCCAGCCAAGCCCAAAGCAAGCTAGGAGAGCATCCAAAACTGTGACCTTTGGGTGGCTGTCAGCCAGCACTCTCCAGGAATGGCTGCATCTTTCCTTGTCCCATGCAAGGGCCTCCTCACACATCCCATCCAGCCATGGTTTCCTCCCCAATCCCCAGCCCTGCGATGAAAGACTCCCACAGCCAAGCACATGTTGATCGTACCTGCCACAAGCTAAACAGCCAAGGCTCATAGATCAAGTTCTCCAAGGCCCACGGACAACCTAGGTCTTCCCAAACCTCTCCAGTCTCATGCAGCACCCAGCCCACAAGCCCCAGCTTCCTCTTGCAGATCCCCGCAGCCACACAGGTCATTCACTCTCACCCCAAAGCCAAGTAGGTCTTCAAGACAGTGCCCATAACACAAGTCTTATCCACCTACCCCATTCCACCAAGCAGCGATGCAATCGGAGAACCACTGATAATTGTTGCCACCCACCACCCCACCTCCATCCACCACGGCCATCCTCCTTCCAAGCATCTCGAGCCCCATCTCGTTTGGGCAGGGCTTGCCTGCTGATGCATGCCAGCCCCTCTTGCTCTGCCCAGGATTTCCTCCCTCATCCTCCCAACTTATCTACATTCTTCCTGCACTCAGTTTTGGGCAAACATGGGAGAATCACATCTTCTTCCTCCTGAGGTCTTGCATCACCATCCCAAACCCAGGTGTCTGCAGAGCTGGAGTTCATCAGAGACCAACCCCAGTGGGTATGCTGGTCTCTCCTCCACCCTCTAGCTGGACATGGCAGTGACATTAAACCCAGTCCAGCCCCCTGCTAAAGACATCATGACTATCGGAAGGCAATGGGAAACCCCTCTCCTCCATGGAAAAAAAAATGACCATTTAAAATGAACCCATTTGGGCAAAGAAAGGCAAATGGTGCCCGGGGAAATACACTGCCAGATTCTGCCCAGCTCCATCCCACACCTCTGCAGCAACACACCAGCTCTCCATGCTTACGAGGATGAAAGCCCAAGCCTACTTCCGTCTTTGCAGATCTCCACCACGTATCCATCCAGGCCCAACCGGCCTGTCCGCTCTGGGACTTTCCAGGTCAGCGTAACCGAGTTTTCGCTCACTTCTTCCACGGCCAAGGACAAGGGGGAGCTGGGCGGCTCTGTAACAAACCCACAGTGGTGAAGGCAGACTCAAGTACCGGGGCTGTTGGAGGGCAATCACCCAACCTCCATGTTGGTCTTCAGTCCCACCCCCCACCCCAGCCTCCTAATCCCCCAGCTCTATTCCACTGCAAAAATATCCTTGATGACTTCATCTCCCCGTCCCTTCAGCCCAGCACCCCCACATGCCCCCTCCCAGCCTTGCATATCTCCCCTCCCCGCTTCAGTGTCCGGT
>NW_009595456.1:0-5507 GCF_000690535.1 Cariama cristata
CCCTCCTTCTCAGCTCCACAGTCCTCTATGGGGCTGGGACCTCCATAGGGAAATGGGGGCTGCCCCAGACTCTGCCCTGTGGGACAAGGCCTGTCCCTACAGCCCCCCATGCAGACCCCTTTAGGGCAGGGCCTCAGGGTGACTGGGGTGTGCCTTTGGGGTGGCTGGCAGCTCTACGGGGGGGCCGTAAGGTCCCCACTTGTGGAGCATAGGGGACAGCCCAGAGGAGGGGTCAGCAGAGGCTGGACCCGTGGCCTGGGACCGCATCGCCCAGGAGTGACAGAGGAGGGGGCTGGGGTGGTGGAAAGGGACAGGGGACAGGGGACGTGTCCCCACCCAGTGCCCATCCCACCTGGACCTCCTTTACGAGGGGGAGCTAAAAAACGCATGGCTCGGGATCCCTGGGTCACTCCCATTCCTGGTAGCCACTAGCTTGGAATCAGGCATGTCCCCTTGCTTTCCTGGGGCAGAGACAAGACGCTGCAGGTTTCTTCAGCTTAAAAAAAAAAAATGTCCAGAAATGGGAAAAGCTGCTTTTCAGAGTTATACAGGGCTGCTGTTCCTGCCGTACAGGCACGTACGGAGCCCTCCCAGCATCCGCCGCTTCACTCGCTTTGGCAAGGGACGCGTGTGAATCCCACGGGACTGAAAACTGACGAGTAAAAATGCACCTCCTAGGGTTTTGGGGATTTTTTTGTTTAGTTTAGCCTGTCTTTGTTGTAGCCTGGGCACGCAGAGGAGAGCATCTCCGTGGGTCCAGTTGCCCTGCGCACTTATGAACGGTGCCGAATCCTTTGGATGTGCCAGCGTGCATTTCTGGGGGTTATTTCCCCCCTCCTTGTGTGCACCTTTGGCAGGAGGTTTGGATGACATCTTGCTCTGGCACACTCCTCTCCTTTGATCTCGAGTTTCCCTGCCATGTATAACGTGTTCAGCAACACGTGAACCTGGCTCCACGGCTGCCAGGGCGGGCGATGCGGTTGCCTCCTCGCCCCGCTTTTCCCTGGCCGGGCTCCTGCCGACAGCTCCTGGCTTTCCTTTGTCTCAGCTACCGCTAGGACGGGCTCTCACAGCCCAAAGATGCTCTGAACGGAGCAATGACAAGCACAAAAAACCCCCCGTCCCTTTGTTTCCAGCCGTTCGTGGGCTCTGCTGATTTTTATGTGGTATTCTATGTGCCCAGGCAGATAAACCAACTACTTGCGTCTCTCTTTTTTTTTTTTTTCCTTAATTTTTCTGGGTTATTTTGGGTAATTTAGTTTGCAGGGAACATATCCCAGCTGCAGGCTGTGCAGGAGGGATGCGGCAGCTTCCTAGAAACCGGGCGAATTAGCCAGAAGCGTAACTGGAGCATCTCGTGGTTGTCCTCTCGTGTCCTCCTCGTGTCTCCTGGGGTGAGCAGAGCTCTCAGGACCACATGCTAAAATCTGGGTTCACCAGCCCTTCTCCTTGCTTGTAGGAGGAGAAGTTCAACCCTGGTTTGCACAACCCTCTGCCAACAGTGGCTTTGGGGCTGGCGAGAACAGAGGAAGGTGAATGAAACCCAGGTCCAGGCTCAGACCTGACTGCCTTGATGGCTGAAATAAACCTTTATTTTTATGCTTGACCTGCAAGAAAGCAAAATACAAGTTTTAATATTATTATAATTTTTTAGATTCCTATTGTTGTTTTAGTTGCTGTGGGTGTTCAGTTTGATAGCGAGACTGTAGCCTGAATTCATATTAACGCTTCTTTGTTATGACGGGTGTAAACAGAGCTACCTTGAGCGTGTCAAACAGCCCCTGAGTAAATCAGGTTATTTGCTCTATTACTTTATTCATACAGGTTAGATGCTCCAGCTGATGCATCTAGAGTGCTGTGCCATCTGGAGCAAAAATTAAATACAAATTTGGCCTGCAGCTTGGAAAAATAACAAGCCTTTGCCTCCAATACCTGGTGGCGGAAGAATATAGCCCCTGACAGAAGAAATGCTTGGGGGCAATGTGGAAGGACCCCAAAATGCACTACTTGAGGTATTAAAAACACACCAAAAAAGAAAGGAAAAGAAATCCTTTCAGCATGAGGGATGGTGTGATCCAGTTACCAAGTCATGGGGCTGATTACTGCAGGTGAAGGTCCTGGTCCTGAATGGGTGGTGGAGCAGCTGGAGCAGAGTGTGGTGGTGATCTCCTGGGTCTCCCAGTCTTGCTCTCGAAGGAAGTCCCCTCCACAAGCTCCCAAAGCTCCACTTGACCACCTCCTTGGCTCAGGTTTGCTTATTTTGTCCCTGCTTAGCCTGGTAAAAGTTTATGCCAAGGCTGGCTCACTGGCTAGGACCTTCCTTCTCATCTCCAGCTGGGTTTGTACACTGGGTTTGGTCTACTGGTTGGGTCACTGGTGTTGCTGTTTGGTCAAAGGCTGTCTCAGATTTGGGGGACAAGATGTGGAGGTGGATAAGCTATGGTGGGACCTCTTGCTTGTGCAGCCTAGACTCCAGTCTGCTTGCCTCCAAGTGTGACTGGAGATAACCTGTGATGGACCAGCTGTGAAGGAAACCTTGGTCAACATGCTGTGGATGTTGTGGGATCTGTCTGACCTTCAAATAAGGAAGACCGTTTGTGCCAAATGGGAAATAAGATGAAAACCACTGGTTGCTACCACTGTTCTTGGCTGGACTGTGGTCCTGGCCATGTCCACGGGGAGGAAGTTGAGGGTCGCATGGCGAAGAAGCGGCAGAGCTGCTCATGGGGTTTCTCCAGACTGTGAGACTGAACCGAGCCTGGAGGTTTTACCCAAAAAGGACTGATTTCCAGCTGATCTGGACTAAATGATGTGTGGGATGATATGAGGACATCCAGCTTTGCTAGGAGGGCTTTCATGCTTCTGGACCACCTCTCCACATGTTCTCTCTTGGGTCATTCCTCCCAACGATCCGGCCGTTGCCTCCACGTTGGCTGTATGGCAGAAGACATGTTGCAAGTGATTAATTCGTAGCCATAAAACACCACCTGGAGGTTGAAAAGGTGGAGAGAGGCACAGCTGGGCACACTCATCTCTGACTCCCACCACCGTGACCTGAAATGCTTCTGCCATGGGATGGTAGTGCTTGGCATGGCTAAGACAAGATCCTCTCCCACCAGGTCAAACTCCTGCTGTCTCACCCAGCTGCAGAGTAAGCCCAGGCAACCCCATCCCTCAGGCCAGGGTAGGAGGTGCAGATGCTTCTGGTGGTCTTCAACCACCTTGGAACTGATGGTGTGAAAGCCTGGAGGGTGTTTTTTGGGCTTGAAGCTTCCCTTGGTCTTCGAGCATCTTGGTTTCGGCTGTGGTTGGTGTCGCTGAGCTGGGTTTCTGTTTATTTTTGTTTCCTGTGATCACTCATCATAAAACTGAGTGTTGTTGACATAAGATAACATCTACCTTGTGTAGACTTCCCTTCCCTGTCCCTTCGTAGCGACGTTGCCCTGAAGCCACTCAGACTTTGCGTGGGGAGCGGCTGTCCCACCCACATCCTCACACTGACTCACCGACAGCGCTTTAAAATGACATCAGCGATGATATGATGTGGGGCTTATCTGCAAGTGAGCTCAGCCTTCTCGTGACCCCAGTGGGTGTTCTTGCTTGGTTGAGAAATGCAGGTGATCGCATTGGAAGCATGCTCAAGGAGAGGATGCAAAACCTCTGCAGTTTCACGATAGCAACGGGCAGAGGCAGTTTGCTTCCTAACCTGAGGAATGGGAAAGCGTCGGCATCTTCTCCATCGCCACAATGGGTTGGAGCAGTACCCGGTTCCCCCCATTCTGGGATTCAGCGGTACCCGAGTGCTCACTGGGGATGGAGCTGCATCATTTTCAGATGCTTTTTCCTCCCCGGAATGATGACGCAGGCCATCCAACGTGTCATTTATCTACCTGTACGGCACATTTGATTTCCATCGAAGAAAAAAAAGAAACCTAAACAGTTCCAACCACGTGTCAAGGGCTCCTGTGTCCCATTAATGAACTGATTGCTGTGCCAGAGGGATGTCGATGGGAGGAAAGAGCAGCCCTCCAAAGCATCTTGAAAGGATGCCAGCGATAGCATCAGTGGTGAGGACAGAGCAGCTGTGAAGCCTCCAAGGTAGGGATAAGCAGTGAAGGAGAGGAAAGAGACGCTTGGGAAGGGTGGACAACCGGGTGCTGGACCTTGCTGCTCTGAGAGAAGCAAAAAGCCTCAACGCCGATGCGTGGACAGGCAGCAGGAGCCGAGTGGCAGAGCTCATGGACCAAATTAGCTGCAAGCAGCTGCCTCGGCACGGCCGAAGGCTGCGAGGTCTCGGGTTGCTCCGACACTGGAGCTAAAACTGGATCGGCCTTCGGAAAAAGTGGGCGAGATGCCGAGAAGCAGGAGGAGGAGTGAGGGCCGGGTTGTGGGAAGCCCAGGCAGGGAAGTCCTTTGACTGGTTCCTTTTCTGCTCCAGCTCTGGGACTGTGTTTGTGAGAAGCAAGCAGGAAAAAAATAACTTTTTTCTGGTTTATTTTGTTTTTTTTTTTGATCATGGGTTGGTTTACACGGCACCAGGCCTAGTGGCAACAGACAGGGTACACCTGTCTCAAAGAGGGAAAAGAATCTTTGCAGAGGAGTTAGCGGGGCTCACTGAAAGAACTCTAAACTAGGTTTGAAGGGGGAAAGGGATAGAACCAGACTTGCTAGAGGTAAGGCTTGGGGTAACACGCCAGTGTTTGAGGGACGATGTGCTAGCGAGGTCCTTCGGTCTGACATCGCAGTGGAGGTAGGGGATGGAGATCCATGCGACAGCAAAGATGCAAGGATTATTGATCTGTTAGAAACCACAGAAGTGCCGGAGGATGGTCACGTAGGAATTAGGATCCCACCAAAATGTGGTGGGATCGATAGCCCAACTGAAGTGCATCTACACCAATGCATGCAACACAGGCAACAAACAGGAGGAGCTGGAAGCCATTGTGCAGCAGGAAAACTGTGATATGGTTGCCATCATGGAATCATGGTGGGATGTCTCGCATGACTGGAGCGCTGCAATGGATGGCTATAAACTCTTCAGGAGGAATAGGCAAGGAAGGAGAGGTGATGGGGTGACCCTGTATGTTAGGGAGTGTTTCAATTGTCTAGATCTTAATGATGGTGATGACAGGATTGAGTGTTTACGGGTAAGAATCAGGGGGAAGCCAACAAGGCAGATATCATGGTGGGAGTCTGTTACAGATCACCCAGCCAGGATGAAGAAGCAGACAAAATACTCTATAAGGAGCTGGGAGAAGTCTCACGATTGCTAGCCCTTGTTCTTGTGGGGGGCTTCAACTTACCAGATGTCTGCTGGAAATACAACACACCAGAGAGGACACAGTCCAGGAGGTTCCTGGAGTGTATGGAAGAGACCTGCCTGACATAGCTGGTGAGGGAGCCAGCGAGGGAAGGCGCCTGCTGGACCTGTTGTTTGTGAACAGAGAAGGACTGGTGGCTGGAGGCCGTCTTGGGCAGAGCAATCACGAAATGATAGTTTTTGATTC
>NW_009595457.1:0-23021 GCF_000690535.1 Cariama cristata
CATACAGCCAGTTTTTTACCCAGTGAAGAATACTCCCCTTTAAGCCATGATGAGTCAGTTTCTCCAGGAGAATGTTGTATAAAATGCAGTCAAAGGCTTTACTAAAGTCTAGATAGATGACATTCACAGCCTTTCCCTCATCCACTAAGCATATCATCTTGTCATAGAAGGAGATCAGGTTGGTCAAGCAGGACCTGCCTCTCATGAACCCATGCTGACTGGGCCTGATCCCCTGGTTGTCCTGTACATGCTGTGTGATGGCACTCAAGATGATCTGCTCCATAACATTCCTTGGCACCAAGGTCAGGCTGACAGGCCTGTAATTCCCTGGATCCTCCTTCCAACCCTTCTTGTAGATAGGCATCACATTTGCTAACCTTCAGTCAACTGGGACCACCCCAGTTAGCCAGGACTGCTCATAAATGATTGAAAGTGTCTTGGTGAGCACTTCTGTCAGCTCCCTCAGCACCCTTGGGTGGACCCCATCTGGCCCCACAGACTTGTGTGTGTCTAAGTGGTGTAGCAGGTCCCTAATCATTTCCTCTTTTGTTATGGGGGCTTCATTCTGCTCTCTATTCCTATCTTCCAGCTCAGGGGCTGGGTACCCAGAGAACTGGTCTTGCTACTAAAGACTGAGGCAAATAAAGCATTAAGAAGTAGCTCAGTCTTTTCCTCATCCTTTATCACTGTGTTTCCCCCCACATTCAATAAAATATGGAGATTCTCCTTAGCCCTCCTTTTGTTACTAGTGTATTTATATAAACATTTTTTTACTCTTTCATGGCAGTAGCCAGATTAGTTCTAGGTGGGCTTTGGCCCTTCTAATTTTCTCCCTACATAGCCTCACGACATCCTTGTAGTCCTCCTGAGTTGCCTGACTCTTCTTCCAAAGGCCATAAACTCTACTTTTTCTTCTGAATTCCAGCCAAAGCTCTCTGTTCCTCTCTGATCAGCCAGGCCAGTATTCTTCCCCACCGGCTCATCTTTTGGCACATGAGAACAGCCTGCTTCTGTGCCTTTAACACTTCCTTGAAGAATGCCCAGCTTTCCTGGATCCCTTTCCCCTTCAAGGCTGCTTCCCAAGGGACTCTGTCAACTAGGCTCCTAAAGAGGCCAAAGTCTGCCTTCCAGAAGTCAAGGTAGCAGTTCTGCTGACCCTTCTCCTTACTTCTCTAAGAATCGAGAACTCTATCATTTCATGATCGCTGTGCCCAAGACGGCCTCCAACCATCACATCACCCACAAGTCCTTCTCTGTTCACAAACAGCAGGTCCAGTGGGGCACCTTCCCTCGTTGGTTCCCTTACCAGCTGTGTAAGGAAGTTATCCTCCACACACTCCAGGAACCTCCTGGATTGTTCCCTCTCTGCTGTCTTGAATTTCCAGCACACATCTGGTAGGTTGAAGTCCTCCACGAGAACAAGGGGTAGTGATTGTGAGACTTCTCCTAGCCACTTATAGAATATTTCATCTACCTCTTCATCCCAGTTGCGTGATCTATAACAGACCTCCACCATGATATCTGCCTCGTTGGTCTTCCTCTTGATCCTTACCAATTAACACTCAACCCTATTGTCACCATCATTAAGCTTTACACAATTGAAACACTCCCTAACATACAGGTCCACCCCACTGCCTTTACTTCCTTGCCTATCCCTTCTGAAGAGTCTATAGCCATCCATTGCAGCGCTCCAGTTGTTCAAGTCATCCCACCATGTTTCTGTGATGGTAACTATATCAAAGTTTTCCTGCTGCACAATGGCTTCCAGCTCCTTCTGTTTGTTGCGCATGCTTGCATGCATTGGTGTATTCATACTTCAATATCTATACAAGGGACCATTTTACTATGGCTACGTCAGACAACTGGGTAGCAAATACATTATATGGAGGCACATACACATACCATGCTCCTTTCTGATTAAGCAAATGTACACTTTTTCTGCTTCCAGGCTCTTGTTTGAGAGTCAGTATTATACTATACAATGAACATGTTCTCTGTTTAATGGACTGAAGTACGAAGAAGTATTCAGTAAGGAAAGGTCTGTCTTGAAATCTGAAAACACCTTTCCTATTTACAAAGTAAAAGTCAGCCAAGTGAGTAGGAACAATAATATTCCATGTATCTTATTTACGTACTTGAATTTGCGCAGTTCAGCTAAGTTTTACCTGAAATCACAAGGAAAAAAAAAAATTTTGCAATTCTTTGTATTCATAGTGAAAAATTCATGATATGAGAAGACATTCTTCATGGGCAAAAACACCTCCCCTTACTAACCTATAATGTACACAAGGAGATCAAGATTTGCCTTATGGTTATGCCAGAGTTGAAAGGCAAAGGAAAAAGGATCAAGGCAAATTTAGGTTACTGAGAAAACGTCTCTTAAAAGTAGCATACACAAACACAAGAACCAGGTTCTGAGGGTCAGTGTATCTTTTCCTACATTCTATCCTATCCTCAACAATCTTTTAAGTTCCATAAAGACTAAGCTCCCAGAATTGACGGTGTCTGATTATTACTGTAAGACTTAGAAGAAGTATACACAGATATGTGTAAACGATGTCTTGTTTACTCAGGCAGTGGCTTGGATAGCTTCTCCATGGCTTCTACAGTGAAAGTTTTCAGGTAGAACCATCACTATTAAGGACAACAATGTCCTGCTGCAGCCTTTGTCCACGGTTTCTGTGCTATTTACATGAAACCTAGAGCATGTCAATTAATACACAAAATAACAATATTAAATGATAGCATCCAGTGAAAGGAAGTTTACATCAGGACAAGAATTTGCTTTTGTTTATTGTGGTAGAAGTGCCAGAAACTTTAGGAAAAATATAAAAATTTGGCTTAAAGTCCTCCTTGAGAAAGGATTCCTGAGGTTTCTCAAAATTCTTCCCTTCCTCTAAAGCTACTAGGATTACCGTACACTAATCTGGATGTGATAACCACAGTAACAACACTGCAGCCTCAAGGAACTCAGGTGGAAAGCAGTGACTGGAAAGAAGCCTTCCCATAGTCAAAAACACTTCCCATATATAGCAACATCCATTCAACATGCAACAACTAGCCTTTCTTTTGCTTGAGCATGGGGGAAAAAAAGGAGCAAGTGATTTCATGAGACTAATAAAAGTCGCAACTGTAAAAGATCACAGAAAACAGCATAAATAATATTTTCATAATCAAAGTGTTAATACTCAATGGAGCAAATATAAATGGCCTTTTCTTCTTTAGACTAATAACCACTTCACCCCATTTCTAAGTTAAAAGATTGGAAAGGGAAAGCAAAACACAATGGATAACTGTCTATAAAACTGGGTGCTTTAAAAAGGAACCTAGTTATGTAGCATGTGACAAGCAATAACTAAATTGGATCAGCTTCTCTCTGAAAATCTTTAAGTTATGCTAATATTATAGCAACATTTGACAAAGGGAATAAAATGATGCTTTATGATTCTGCCAAAATACAGAGATTTTCATAGGGATAAAATTGAAAAATAATACATGGCTGAAGAACAAGGTCCCTTCATTGTGACTGAGTAGCAATGGCTTGGCGGGCATCGGGGGATAAAACATGCTGTTTGCAGTCCTTTTTAGACAAATGCCATTAATCATATGATCATATTTGTCATGATGTGATGTTAGGTAGAACTATTGCATTTAGTATCCCAGTGTTTCATTCACAACCATTTAATTCCAATTCTTTCAACAAATTTCCCTTCTAAAAGGGGAAGTCCCTCTTTCCTTTTAGGAAAATTGTTTGTCCGAAACAATTAGAAGTTGACTTAAATAGCAGTCATTTCTATGAAGTACCTCAGCTACTTGACAGCAGTAGAATCAGATATGTCTGCTCAAATCTTAGGTGATTAGTGCTGTTTATTAAGCCAAATGAAGCATGCTTTTCACCATGGGGATAAATGTTTGTGTTTTAACAGAAGACTCACCTCTCAATCAGTATCATTCTAGTGCCTTTTACAAGTATTAAATGTAATTACACCTCATCTGAAGTTCTGGAAAGGTACACTGATCACCATGAAGATACCAAGTAAGTATACCCTGGCACTTTTTCACTGTGAGTTTATGTTGTAGTAGCATCCACAGCAATCCACTCAGGAACATGGCCTTACTGTAGCATACAGTTTAAGGTGAACTGAAATAGGTCTCTCAGAACCACAGTAAAGGAACTCCCAAAAATGCATGGTTTAGATTACAGTGAAGTTCAGCCTCTGTTCCTCTGTCATCCAGGAATTTAAGGTCTTGACCCTCTACAGACTGATACTCATTCAGGGGTATGTATGGGTACAATTCTTTTTTGAAAAGTCAGTCCTGCCTCACCTCCTCCCCTTTCATGTTCCTTCCCTCTTGCCATCTCCCCTATGATATCTGGCTCAGGTGTTGACATATCCCCTTGCAGTGAGCTGTATGAGACTAAGACATAAACTGCAATAATCAAACAAACCACAGATTTTTTCATCCCAAACAATTTCTTTGATCCCCTGCTTGGCAACACAGCACAGGGAAGAGGATAGCATACGAAAAGGTCTGTGTGGAAGGCAGAGGATGAGACAGAATACGAAAACTGTGGCAGTGCTTTTTCAGCCACGACTACTTTAGTGAATCACACTGTTTGCCATGGTCACTTCAGACCTCCCAAACCTTTAAAGCAGGTAGAGAACTCCCTTTATCTCAGGCAACTACCAAGGCTGAAGTCCAACAGAGCGACAGATCACAGTGAAGCATGCAGTTCTGACAGTCTCTTTGAATGCTGACTTTTTTGTTACACACCTAGGTTCTTCCAGTTCTCTCCTTGGTTCACAGGCTTTTAGTGGTCTGAGCTGTGGCTAGCACATGTGCAAGCACAGTCACTAAACCACATACTCTCTAAGTACACAAACAGCACTGTGCCCTGCTATGTTCTTCCACTACTAATAAAGCAAAGCCTTTACAAGTGCATGTGCCTTGTTTCACAAGCTGCTGTTAAAATTATTGCTCTTGTAAACAGTTACCACACTGGTGGATGGGCTGGTTCGGCTTACTGCAGTAGGAGTTAGCAATAGAACCAGCTCACTAACCCTGCTTCTGCCAAAATCTTTCAGACTCTGTGGATAGATTCCTCACCACAACAGTGTGTGGTTGTTACACTTTTGTAGCATGCTTATTGCAGTATTTGCTGCAACAGAGAACTGTTATCCTTCATTCCTTTAAAAACAATACACAGAGGACAGGTGAAAGGAGAGAAAATTTTAACGGTCTTGAAGAAGAAGAGGAGATACAAATTAAATTATATGGTGATTCTGTAAGGTAATACACGTTTGTCTCCTCCAGCTTGTTTAATTTCTGACTCCAGTCTGTTTCTGAAGATGAAACATTGACTGTGCTGCAGTCAGTGGGAGCTCCGATACTGACTTCAACAGAGATAAAATTTTACTTTAACACTCTGAACACTGTCCTTTGACAAGACAGTAAGAACTCCTTATTAAACTACAGTTGAACTTCACCAATCTGTTTGTTCTGTTGAGCTTAATTCACTCCTAAATCTACTGTCTGGCTTTTAAAAGCACTGGCACAGTTGAGTAGACAGTGAGAGAGTTAAAATATGATTTCTTAGTCTTACATTCTCAGAATATCTACACAATTCCCATACAGAAACCTAAAACTAAATTCACTGGAGCCTGTTGAAGAAACGTCAGTCAGGTCATGTGAGTGATACAGAACAGCAAAACATGAACACACAGAAATGTGGTCTCAGCCCTTATATCAGGGCCTTACTCTTCTCCTTTGTATACAGATCAACCAGAGGGCAGGTCTTTCTGTACAAGGCAATACAATGTCTTTTCTGCTAGAAGCCAGCAGTTTATTCCCTAGAGCTTCAAGCACCCTACTTCTGCATGAAGTGGCCAAACTCAATTTTATTTTTGGTCTAAATCTTAGCTTTAGGAAACCACATATGTGTTCTGCTTTAAGGAAAAAGTCTAAATCATATGTTCCACCTCAGTGACATTTCAATTAAAACCACTCATTTTCTTGACCAAGGAAAGCACGTAAAGAAACAGAGATGCAAAGGCAGAGTCAGGTTATGTACACTATGCAGCCAGAGACAAATAACTAACACTCCACGGAGAAAACAGGACTTCCTGCAAGCATAGATACTGAAAACGAGATGTAAGAAGGTCAGCTGACATCCATTCAGACCCTTTAGCCTTAGTCTGGCGTCTCCCACGAAAGCTCAAGTTAATGTGGGGAGGGTGGACAGGGGAGAGGCAGGTTGGTGACATACTGCCTCAGCAACTGTCCTAAGAAGCTCAGGATTTCAGAGATGTTTTCCAAAGCAAAGATTTGTAAGGTGGCTATGGCATCCTCAGTCGGTACGCTGCACCCTTTCTAACAAACACTGATAATTCTCAACATGGGCATGGTGATTTTCAGTTACGATAAACTACCCTTAACTCCATGTTGCTGAGAGACAACATTTGCCTAAAATCATGTGGGAGTCATTAACTGAGGTCAAGCCTGACCTACGCAGCCCCTTGAATTGACTGCCAATAACTCAAAACTGAGTGAGATTGCTATGGGCACTAAACACTCCAGTAGAAGGACAGTGAAGGTAGCTTTGGTATTACCAAAGGGGAGATAGGATTTATTTGTCTTGATATAGCTGGGTTGATCAAGATAAGGCAAAATGCAAATGCATAGTTCTTTACAAATAGAGGAATATGAAGAAAAAAAGCGCGATAATTTCATTGCAAATATCTTTCAATTATTTATACCATAAATCTAAAACTTTGTCCTGAAATGGAGCTGCAGCAGCTGTAGGACCCAATCTATTGGCTTTAAACCACAGCTCTGCATGGTTATCAGAAAAGCTAAATGTATGAAACAACAGAAGAAATCTTTGTTTCCTATGGTTCGGATCAAAGTGCTCAATATGGCAGATAGGGAGAATGACAGCAACTACAGTTGGTTACACATGTTTTCAGACTCATACCAAGGAGACAGAAGTCAAGGTATTTGTACATTTGTCTTTTGAAGAATACAAAAGATTTCACAGATCTGAGAGAGACAGTGATTTTGCAGGTCAAAGGTCTGGTGTACTAGTAGCCTGCAACTTAGTCATACTGTGCTTCAGCAGCATGCAGACACAAGGCATAGCCTCTGCAGTTGGTGATGGGGTCACAAGTGTCTAGTTGTGTGACCTATGCTTTCAAAACTTAGAGAAATAAATCATCCACTATGTTGATTTATATGTTGGTCTTAACTTGCAGGACTAAACTGACTTGATGGCTGAACAGATTTTCCTCCGGAGAACCATTCTGATCACCACCCTGCAACTTTATCATGTTCAACTTTATCTTTTCGTCTAAATGACCTACCATTATGCATAGGGGGAAAAACAGAGGATCTGCTAAATATATGCACCTCCCTCCATAAACTAGGATAGAAACAGAATACCTGGGGTGAGGTAATCATCCACACTCCAGAGCTCTAAATCAGCAGTCTTGCAGGACTCACTTGGAGAGAAAAATACAGTGTTTTCTTTGCCATCTGTGCCACCTGAAATATAATGAAAGCAAGTAAATGAAGTCAGAGACATGATATATCAAACATTTAATACTGGAATGAACACTGAGCATAGTAACTTCCTCTGCTGAGGTGAGCCAGCCTCCTCTCCAATTCTTGATACAACTGTTGCTGTAAGAAGGATTGTTCACCTGGGGAGAGCATAGGACAGAAAGAATGTGCTGTCCTTTAATGCAGTTTAGTGGATACTGGGTAGCCAGGACCACATTGACTGGATAGCTCTGCAGAGACCACAATGCACTAGCAGTAGAGGGGTAACGCACGAGCAGTATGCTGTAGGGAACAACTCTGGAACTGCCTTCTTCCCCCTACACATTGAAAAAGAACTTTCCAGTTTATGGTTCTACTTTACCTCTTTAGTGAACTAAACTACTTTCAAACCCTTTTCTACATACTGCTTAACCCACGCTATGCTTCAGAAGGCATTTAACACAGCAAACAAAACTACTCACAAACTGATCTGGAAGCAGGGTTTGGGTGGTTTTTTAACTAGTCCCTGTGGTAAGCACTTTATAGGCAGAAGTACAGTATTTACCGTTTGCGGTCAGAGCAACTCTTATCCAGCACTAGCTCTGAGATCAGGTTTTTCTGTTCACCTAAACCATTTTGCGCTATGCAGTACTTTGCTTCTAACCATGCACAAAAAAATTTACTGTGATAGCACTACAGGACCAAGCTCTTAACGTGTATAAAGAGGAAACTTCCTTCACTGCAAGCTACGGATCTGGCTTTTCAAACCAAGTTGCCCACAGCTGTGGCCAGTAAATACCCAATACCACAGAAAGAAGGGAACAAAAATCATTATTCATACAACATGCAAAAATGGCCAGGAGGAAGGGCTAAGATGGGTTCTTTCCGACGATTATAGCAAGTAGTTTTCTCTGAAGCAAAACAATTGAGTAGTCCTTGTGGTCTGTGCGGCCACAGCTGCCAGCAATGGAAGCTCAGCTGGCAATCTCTGGAAGGTACCATTTGAAGGACTCTGAACTAGAGTGGTTCCTCACAGCCTGGCACTGTTCAATTTAGCTCTAACTAAAAGCCAATTGACTTTAAAGCTGGCAAAGTTTGAAGGTGGGAGCTGTCAAGGTGGCTAAGCTTCCTCCTACAGAACTAGTTCATGCACGATAATTTCAGTAAGTCCCCAATAATTTCTGACCAAGAAAAAAGAAAATCTGAAAGCTTCCTGTTTCTACACTTATGTGTAGCACATGCTGTGATCCAAAAGGGAGGTCTCCATCTGTCTTAGGCCCTGACCAGAGTAACACCATTACAAACTTTTATTTGCTGGTATAACTAAAATGCCAGCAGGGAGCTTCTGTGGTGATGTTTCTTAATGAACCCTTGAAACTTTAAGGCCACTTTCCACCATACCTCATCCCATGGCCTCACATTCCTAAAGTAGAGCTGGACAGAAGAGGTTTAAGGAGAACTGCGAAAAGGAATCTAAGTCCTGGCACTTTTTGCTAAGAGGGTGTAGATGCTGGAGAACATACGTTGCAGGAGAGGCTATCTTATCAAAGACATATCCAAACCAACAGGTGGTTACAGCAGTGGAGGAATTCACAGCACCTCCAGTATATCACTAAGCACATGCTTATAACCCATACACCAGTAAGACTCTTAGTCCCTCAAAATAAGATTTCATAAAGCTCACACACGTAATTCTTAGGACGTCAGAAGCAGAGTTTGGTTCAGAGTAATTACAGCAAAAAAATCCCAGAAGATCACTGAAGAGAGAAAACAGGCTCTGTGAGATCTGAAGCAGCAAAGCCATGAAAATGTGTGGAGAAGTCATTGGAGTAAACAGCCCTGCACTATCTGCACTACTGGTGCTCAGGTTCTGAGTCTTCCATCTTATTCTTTTAACAGCTCACTCCCAATGTGAGAATCTCAATATATGGCACTTCAATATGCACTAATATTCTGCTGCTGGAAAACTGACTTAAAGGTATTCCCAGGACGGCTGCAAGTTACAATTTTTGCAGACAATTTGGAGAATCTTACATAAATCATAATTTGTACATTCGAATTAATTGTATTTAACTGAAGGAAAAAAACACCAAAGGATATCCTCCCAAAATATTACTTATTGCTTGATCTAAGAAGGTGATTAGCACCTGAGGTTTCTACCCTACCTCAGCCCTCCCCTCACTTTTGTACAGTCTTCCAAATGGGAAGCACTTGGATTAGCAACACGCTTTTCATCCATTCATCCAGACTGTGGCCTGGATGCCATACCCTGGCTCACATCACAGTAAAAGCAAGAGTATCTGTTACACTGTTGAACATCTCCACGTCCAGGTTCTGTATCTCTTCCCCTCTCCTACTTCCTACCAGAAACACACCTTCTGCAACACCCAGGAAATAATGGCGTTGAGATTTTTTTTCACTACATATTTAGCACTTCTACTACATCTCTCTATTATAATTATTTTAACATTTTAATTTATCCATTAGAATTTCACAGAATCTTAACAATACTGAGAATGCTGGTTGTGTTCACACAAATTTTAGTACCTGTAATTTATTTCTAAATTGGCTTTAAGCCAAAACAGCCTGAGACCTAATGCCCTTTAGTATACTTTCATCATTCTGGTTGCTACATAAATAAATGGTTAGGAAATTGCATTGCTACCTCGCTGTTCTTTATCCCATTTTAATCACATCTTTAGCCATCCATGCATTCCATACATTATGGTTTTGATCCGTCCCAAATAATTTGAGTAAACCCAGCTGTATCACACAAAATATCTGCTATTAGAGAGACAGATGCCATCACAATTTTTGAGGCAGCAATCACCACACATCCCAAGAGTACTCACAAATAATAATACATCTGCTCTCTGAAAAGTATGCCACCCAGGTGACTAACTGAGGAGACTGAATCCCTATCCGAACACAGCAGCAACAGAAGTCCAAGTTTTCTTTAGAAAAATGAGGGAGAACCCAGGATGGCAAGCCACACAGCCGAGCTTCTAAGCAAGCAGTTTTTTGAGGGAGTCACTATCTTCCAGACCACTGCTCTGGCTCCAGCAAGACTTGAAACTTAGACTATAGATACTTCTTTAGGAACCATTGATAATACCCAAGGAGTACCAAGGTGCAAATCACTGCAGATGCCATGTTTACAGCAATTTGGTTGGTAGTTAATACTTGTCCCATACTGCTTCACATGCTGGAAACACACATCTCAGCAATGCTATAAGACCAGATGAAGACTCAAATGCTTTCCCCTATTGTTCTTTCTCTGTAAGGAATTTCTATGCCTCCTAGTCTTCTCTTGTTCCAAAATATAATCTTCATTCTCTTTGCGCTTTTTTTCATTCTCCCCTTCTTCTTAGTGTTTCTCACAGTCATGTCCAGGAACTGCAACAGGATTCAGATTAAGGGCCATCTAAACAGCAATTTAGAAGGCTGGCAACAGGCACCGAAGCAAAGGCTGCTGGGTACATGCCCTTTTGTTTCTACTGAGTTTCTAACGCTAGGTTCAACTATGGAAAACAATCAGGCAAATATACAAAGATAGTGTAAACCACCCGCATTTGCTGCTTTTTATATTGTCATGTGCAGACAGGTTCAATTATTAAATTATTACATGTGTGTGGGAGTACATGCAATTAGAGAAGTATTCTTCTTGCGCACTTCCTGTTTTAAGAACAGGACAACATACTACAAGTTACATAGCCTGTAAGACCAGAGCCTATAACCCAATTCTTCACCTGCTTGCTCTAATATAAAACTAGATCAGCTCCATTTAGGTCAGAGCCAGACTGATGTGGCACACCTGGGTATTCAAGATAAAATCCACTACTCTGTGATTCATTCTTTAATACACTTGCTTAAGCTGGCATGAAAAGTATGGTGTCAGTAATATATAAATTTAGAGAACATGATCACTATAAAGTAGCATGATAAATATAGGCGCAAACTTCAAATACTGACTACACCAGTTATAATTACAATGGAATAATCTACTACTGCCAGGAAATCAGTATTTTCCAAATTCTGCTAAGCATCATCACTCTCCTGTTTCTTTCAGCTCCAACTTGTTTATTCTGAAACAAATATGAACACTGGCACTATATTTTCCACTACTTACTAAATGAAAAAAAAAAAACTAGTCAAAACAACAAGCAAAACCAAAATGTTCTGAATATGGAAATATAAAGACCTAACTTGCAATGCAAGCACACATTCAGATTCAAATAAATTTTGATCACTGTATTGAACAGGAGGAGTTAAATTAAAGTCACAGTAGTAAAATGGTGATGCTGATGTATTTCAACACAAGATAACAGATAACTTTCAGAAGTCCATCCAGACCTCTCTAAAGGCCTAACTGAGATTTACTTTACTACAAACATATTGATAAGTCTTGAGAATATAAAAAAAATGTAAGGGTGCTTCTGAAATTCTGTAGGCCCCATGCAAACTGTACTATTCAAAGTCCAATATAATTTAGTGAAGCAGATTACACCTACAGAGAGTTACATAGATGTAATATGTAGCTGTTCTGGCCTACAGAGATATAACAGGTTCCCTTCACATTCTATAGATTGCCTTCAAAGCTTGTACATTTGATGTAACCTCCAGTTTTTCAAGAGACACACCTGTGTGGAGGCAGAATATAACTTTCAATTTCTAATACACAGGTATCTATCCAACACCCCTTAAGCCAAATGACATAATACCCTGCAAAACTCCACAGAACAGTTGTCATCTATGGTAGGCTGGACACATAAAACTTTTGCTTCTTGACAACAATCTTTGGATATACTGACTCATATTTCATCTGTCTGGCAGAGAAACTGTATCCAGGCTGTGAAACTGCATACTCCGTACCTGAACTGTGCCTTGCACAAAAGAGATTTCAACATACGGTTGCTAAAGGGTAAGGGGTAACCTTATATGCTTGCTTCTGATCTGTCACATCCCTTTGTCATTAGGACTGTTAGATTAATTGTGTGGTTTGTTCCAGTATCAGGCAGTTGTTACACAACAGCTTCATTGAAAAAAAAGCAGGAAACATGTCAAGCATTACGTTTCTTGTCTGCTTAAGACTTCATAATGTTTTGGTTTCTAAGACATTATCAGATGAATACAATTTGTCTCGGGTGCAGATAGTGCACTGCTGTACTACTGTTCACATGAGCATTAAAAGATGAGACTTTGCTGGAAGAGACCCCAAGAGTTCAGGTAGCAACCCAAACAAGTGAATTGCTTCAGCTGCACTTCTTTTTTTCTGTGAAGGTATAATGCAGTGATCTGAGGAAAGGGGACATGTTTGGGGAATACAAGGAATCTACTCATTGTTTCAGGCCCCAGTATCCCTGAAAACTAAAACCCCTACTGTTATCCTACTGTCTGCTTTGAGTTGAAACACTAGCATCATCAGGAAAAAACTTTCAGACAAATTCTCATTTATGCTGTACTTGCTTTTAGCAGAGAATAAGAACTAAGGCATTGTTTGCTTCCCCAAGATGGAGATAAAAACAAGTACAGAATAGCACAAAACTATCCTGTAAAGACTTAAATTTACCCCACAATCAAATTAACAACTTCTTAAAGTAAAGCAGCAATCTTTTTGTGGGTGAACACGTTCCCACATAAGTTCAAATTTCAAATCCAGTTGCCATGTCAGTTTTTCCAGAATATCAGTCCTTCTCTGCTATTGTACCTATACACATTCACCCATGTTTACAGATCTGAAAGAAATATCTACTAGCAGTGCAGTACATTAGTTCCAGAGGAAAACTATGATGATGAACCTGTGGAAGATAAGTAGTAACAGTCCCTTTTATTTTTTTTTTTTTGTTAAAGGAAGAAGCCACCTCTGGAAATGCTATATCTGTCAACCATGATGATGTAATTGGAAGCTAAAGACCTCCTAACTTCAAAGGTTTAGGAGCTATTTCTTCATGAGGATTTAACATTTCAGAAAACGTATCCACAATTGCTCCTTTCTATAATACTGTACTAAACTGGCCCACTAATGGTAATTCTGTCTCCTTTCTACCTAACATAAGTGGTAAGAGAATAGCCTGGAGGGCCAACAAAGATTTGGCCTTTCAACATGAAAAATGATGGCAAAAATATATTTTTAGTGGATCTGATTTTTTTGTGTGCTTCCTAGCAAGTGCTTTTGAAAATAAATCTTGGAATTTAAGAGTCCTAGATATGTCTGAAAGATAGTTTTCACGTCAGATGAAATATACTGTACATTGTACATTCCTTCCTTTGGTTTCACTAATAAAACAAGACTGACCTGTCTAAAGAGAAGCTTAGCTTTGATGATTAAAATCAGTACAGATTGTGCTGAATTTGACACTAATGCCTGATAGTGTTACTGCAGCAATATAAACACAGTGATCAGGACATAATTAAACCCCACAATTTACAAGTGACAGGGCAGTATGAATAACACAACAATGTAGTATCCAACAGCTGAGCATTTCTGCATTGTTGAGCACAAGCCCATACCAAGAGTAACTAACGGCCCTGCCTTAGAAATCTAATAATTACAAAAAACTCAGCAATTCACCTTTCCAGACAAAATGGTAGATTATATGGCATAATAAACAAACACACATAATAAATCAAATAAGTGCATGAACAAAGTTCCTAACAGGCAACTCCAGCAACTCCCAGTTATCTACCAGTAGTTTATTGGGTGGGAAACCTGGCGAAGGGAGAGTAAGGCAACTATGCCTCTGGACTGGCATTGCCTAAAATAGGCTAATGTCTGAACGGGCTTAGGACTGAACAAATTTTGACTGTACGATTTACAGGGACAATACAATTCCAGCCAGGGAGACAGTTTTGTACTGAGTACAGCCTGATCACCTAAGTCACCTGACCTAGCCAGCACTGATGCTTCATCACTGCACACGCAGGACACAGAAATGTGTTGGCTTTGTGGTTAGCAGCCCAGCCCAGTCCTCAAAGTGTCACTACACTACGCTCCTCAGAGCACGAAAACTGGGGAGGCCTTCTGCCCCTTTGAAGCACACTGGTCCAGCAGTACACTCCGGCTAATCAATGTTCCCATAATGCAGAACACTACTGGCTCCGGTACAGATAAATACAGTAGTCCAGCAGAAGCATGCATAGCTGTCACTGCCATGACTGAGAATATGGCAAAAGTTAAATCATCCAGGTACACCATGTGTGTTATTGTCATAGCAAAGTACATAAACCCAGGGAATTTATTTCATCTGGGATGAGGTGTAGAGTAATGGCAAGATACAGAGGCGTTACAATTTGAACCTTTGGGAAGAGAATCATCTGTTCAAATGTAGGTATTTCTGTTGCAGATTTTAGAATCATAGAATCATCATGGTTGGAAGAGACCTCAAAGATCATCAAGTCCAACTGTATACCCAATCCACCATGCCCACTAAGCCCACTAAACCATGTCTCGAAGCGCCACATCTAAACGTTTTTTGAACACCTCCAGGGATGGTGAGTCCAACACCTCCCTGGGGAGCCCGTTCCAATGCTTAACAACTCTTACAGTGAAGAAGTTCTTCCTAATATCCAACCTGAGCCTCCCCTGGCGCAACTTGAGACCGTTTCCTCTTGTCCTATTGCCAGTTACCGGGGAGAAGAGACCAACCCCCACTTCGCTACAACCTCCTTTCAGGTAGTTGTAGAGGACGATAAGGTCTCCTCTCAGCCTCCTTTTCTCCAGGCTAAACAACCCCAGCTCCCTCAGTCGCTCCTCATAAGACTTGTGCTCCAGGCCCTTCACCAGCTTTCTCGCTCTTCTCTGGACATGCTCCAGCACCTCAATGTCCTTCTTGTCCTGAAGGGCCCAAAACTGAACACAGCATCCAAGGTGTGGCCTCACTAGCGCAGAGTACAAAGGGACGATGACTTCTCTAGTCCTGCTGGTCATGTCATTTCTGATACAGGCCAGGATGCTGTTGGCCTTCTTGGCCACCTGGGCACACTGCTGGCTCATGTTCAGCCGGCTGTCGACCAACACCTCCAGGTCTTTTGCCTCCAGGCAGCTTTCCAGCCACTTGTCCCCAAGCCTGTAGCACTGCATGGAGTTGTTGTGACCCAAGTGCAGGACCTGGCACTGAGTCTTGTTGAATCTCATACCGTTGGTCTCGGCCCATCGATCCAGCCTGTCCAGATCCCTCTGTAGAGCCTTCTTACCCTCCAGCAGATCAACACTCCCACCAGCTTGGTGTCATCTGCAAACTTACTGAGGATGCACTCAATCCTCGTCCAAATCATCAATGAAGATGTTAAACAGTACTGGCCCCAAAACTAAGCCCTGGGGAACACCACTGGTGACCGGCCACCAACTGAGTGTAGCTCCATTCACCACCGTTCTCTGGGCATGGCCGGCCAGCCAGTTTTTCATCCAGTGAAGGGTATTCCTGTCCAAGCCAAGAGCTGCCAGCTTCTCCAGGAGAATGACATTTTGACACTTTTGGTTCTTGTTTAGACTCCCATTATAGTTAATGAAGACGTATTTCTATGACAGGACTCATCTCATCCTAGACATGTAAAATACATCAGATGTTTCAAAATTAAAAAAGCTCATCTGTCTCCTCTGACAACAAAGTTAGCCTAGGGTAATGAGCCCAGATGTGTAAGTCTTACAATGTAAGCTGGAAGCTGCAGATCCCTTCGTTAACATCCCTTCATGTTCTCATCACTAGCACATCATTAGATTATGGGCATGCTCCTCTGCCCATTTTTCTTCTACTGTCTTAACAGAAGCACAGTAATGCTTATATGTAAAACAAGGTTTCATTAATACATCCAAGGAAAATATTGTGTGACTCTCTGATGCAAGACCTTTTTAGAAATTAATAATTATTATGTTAAAATTGTATCAGGTCTTCACAAAAGAGAGTAATACTTCTCTACTAAATTTTAATACAGCAGTGTAGAAGTGCCCTCTATGGCAGATGATATTGCTGCAACAGATTATAAGATCTAAGATTCTTATACACACAGGACTTCAAACCTACCAGACAATTAAAAAAAACCCAAACCCTGACACTTTCTATCTAATCCCATTTTTTTTTGTATTTGTTTTAAAGTAGCCACTGGCGTCCTCACACATTCTGCACCGAAACTTCGAAGTTACCCTTTCCAGACTTATTCCTTTTAAACACAAGACAATTCCAATGACTCAGTACACACAAATATAAAATACACGAAGAGTTCAGAAACATGAGCAGGTTAGCCACTACCATGGCAGAGAGAAAGCCGTCCCAGACTTCATTAAAGTAACCTTATTTGCAAAAGTGTGTAACACATTAAACTTCATTGAGTGCAAAGACACTGGTGAGAACTCTAACAATTTTCAAGTAACACTGTTAGAAATCTGTTGAACAATTTGGCCCTGCTGAAAAACACCAGAAATTAACATACTTTCTCACTACTCCTTGCTTGTTCCCCAGAAGCTATTCTTGATCTTATCTACCCAAGGTAAATGACTGCTAAATTCAAATGGTCTTACATGGCCTCCACCCATGCCCTTAGAAATGCAGTCTCCTTCCAGTCACCTTATTTTATTTTCATTATACTGAACAGCTTGCCATGAGGCACTAGGCATTACATTAAAAGGCTGTAACCAGTTGAAACAAGACTCTCAAGGCTAAATCCTTTACCTAATAAATCATAGACACTTCCTATTATCGTGTGAAGCCTTCTACTACAGCATAAATTAACCCCTTATATCTGCCTTACTTTCTTTTAGAAGACCTCAAGCTATGACCATCTTTTAATCCTAACTAGTTTGTAGATGAGCACAGCGTTATGCCAGACTTTGGAAAATAGAAGCTATATTGGCGATGACTGACACATCTGTCTCTGCAGGCCTTTATATGGTAAGTTCTGTTTTGTTACCACATCAGTTTACAGTATGATGCAGAAGATAGTACCTGGAAAAGAGGATATCAGTTAATGAGGTCATCATAACAGACTCTCATCCATCATCCTATGTGGATCCTGCAGCCTGTCTCAAGGGACAGCAGCCAACCTTGAGAGTTTTGGAGCCTGGATCTGCAGCAAACCTGTCTGAGCCGGGGGGCTGGCTTACACAGGCTTCTCCCAGCTCATGCTGTGGTTTTACTGGTAAGAGTTGGATCACTAAAAACATTATTTGCAATTATGCCGAAAAAAGTGACCGGGCATCTGGGAAAAAAGCTGCCTAGATATACAGTCAGGAAGGAATGCAAAATTCCCAAGGATTTTGCAAGCAAAAATTTATTTTTGCTCATTCCTCTGCACTCCGGACACTAAGGGAATTAAATCATGCATCCCCTGTACTGTGCACTACCAAGATCAGCCATATTTTTTGGCAGCTCATTCTATTTTTTTCCCTCCATCACCAGGGACAAGATGCTTCAGGAGAGGACTTTTTAGCCTAAGCATTTCTGTTGCAAGACAAGGTCTCTTAAAGGTAGTGTCAAATCAAGATTTTGTTCTGGGATTACAGTGGAACGCCATCAGTATTCTACATGCTTAGATTTTAGGACTCTTTCATCCCCTTCATACCCAATGGAAACACACTGCCCTTGCAATCAGTCACATTTGGTGACACTGTGGCAGAAACCAGAAAACTGCTAGCACAAAGTACTAGAAAATGCTAGGAGGTAAGAAGCTTACACCTGCAAGCATAACGAGCTGTACAATCCGAGAGAAATTCTCCTTCTTTATAATTCCTTAAAGGCTATTAATGTAATCAAGTTGTGTTTGGTGTCTCTATCAGCACAACAAACCAAAAAAGAAATCAGATTATAAAAGCTACTTTATTATAATAGTGAAAGACTTGGTTTTCAAATGGCCACTCTCTCTGGTATAAGATATAAACACAAAGTTCTTATCAAAACAAATCCTACTGTCTCTTGTGTAAAGTATTTGTCTCCTCAAGTGCTTTGACACCAGCAGATTAAAGCAAGAAACATGACAGCAAGTCCTATGTCCAAGGTCACACAGCAGGCCAATAGCAGATCAAAGAAGAAAACCACAGTTGCCTCATTTGGAGTTGCCATCTGTTTGTAAAGCTAGACTCTAAACATGTTCTTGAAGCAGACTTTGGCACCTCTGTTTAACTCAGCTTGAACCTGCTCAATGAAACAACCTATATCCCAATTTCTACTGGATAATGGAGGCCTCTGGATCCTATAGAGTTACATTGGAAATTAGTCTGGACTGTCAGATGCCAGAAAAATAGGCAGCACAAACTTGATGTCTTCTTATCCCTCAGGAAGTTTGTTCTCTGACCTGCTAGGAAATTGCACTGCTCTTAAAATTTTAATGTCATTAAACTAGAATGGGCATGGTCATAATTATCAAACTAGCATCTTCAACATGTAAGCAGAGTAGAAAATAGCAGAAGTGGGAGGTGCCAGCTCAAGTTATTGGAGAAAGTATGGACATAACTCATTGGATTTTTTGGGACAGATGGAAGAGTAGAGGATGAATTTGGTTTACTTTATGAGTTCATCTTTGTCTCCTACATGTACTCTAGTCTTTCATCTAACTGCTTGATAGTCTCCTCTTCTTTCCTGTCTTGTTTCTTAGCTCTGGAAACTGTACCATTTTCCAAAGGAAGCAATATTTTAGACTAAAGAGATTTATAAGGCATTGCCTAAGGTCGATGTTTGAAAACGGTAAGTTCTGAGGAGGAAAAAGAAAAATGGTATCAAGGGCCAAACTTAGTTGATGCAAGTAAATGTATCAACTCTACTTGCAAAATCTCTTGAGCTTCCAAGGCACAGCATCTTCTCTCCCATTCCTGTACCTCTTTCCAAAATAGCACATCCATCCCTCCATCTATGATTAACAGAAAACAGTTACTCATTCACCTTGAGGCACCTACAGTAAAGGCCTCTGTATGTTTGAACTTACTCAAGTGATTTCTGTACACCTCCAACTTGCGTGTAGGTTCAGACTCTACCACAGTGAATGGTTTTCTGGAACCAAGTCCTATGGATCAGGGGAACAAGATGCATCTCCTCCAAGCTGAATTATCATTATCCCATTGAAGGAAGAAATCAGGCCTCCGTTTGCTAATAACACTTCTGTGCTGATAACCACAACAAAATTAAGGATAAAATATTTTAATTCAGGAAATTACTTTGTTCAAGACCCCATCATGCATTACATTTACAAAGATATGACTTATAAGATTATATATTACTTATAAGGACATTCTTTACAAGAACTTAAATTCCTTAGAAACAGCTTACCATTAATTTCCTCTGCTCAAGATCCAAATGTCTATGTGAGTATCTGTTCCCAACTTTCTTTACAGACATGCAAAGACTTAATCTTTCGGCCCAAATTCTGTCCAGATAAAAGAATGTCAGTGCTAAGCACTCAGTGCTGGGAGTTCCCCTTCCTTCTTACCCCATGCTGGGAAAGAATAGGTGCATCATATAATTATTAGTTGCTTGGTAGGCGACAGCAGTTGTTAACACCCTTCCTGTGGAGCATTTTAAATTAAGCTGCTGCAGAAGCTACAGGAAAAAAACTGAAACAAACCATAAACCACTCACCAAGTTAACAAATGGACTCTGTTTGTGGATGAAATAACATCTCTACAAAGTAAAGGTGGCCCAAAACAAGGAGACAAGATGGGTACAAAAAAGACATAAAGTCAGAATGGCACTTTCCCTCCACTTATCAAAATACACTTTAATTTTTAAAAAGGGGGAAATAACACAAGGAAAATCTCACCATTTTAGCACCACAGAAATTTGATGCAGGTTACCCAGAAGTTATTTTTCATCACCTTGCCAAGACAGAAGAGTTTGTAGACAGAAAATGTGTTGCTAGTAACTAGACTCATGCAAGGACTTGCTTTCCTTTGACGTGGAGTATGGAGGGCTTAGTTGACAAGTCAAGGATTTTTTAACAGCCGTTCTCAAACTTGTCAGTCCAGCCAGAGCCGTCCTGGTTGCCTGGGATCTAAACGCTAGTAAAAAATAAAGGCATCTTTCTAGCAGTCACAGCAGAGGAAGAAATAAGTAAAGGAGAAGAGAGGTAACTACTATTACTGCTCTCTCCTCTCATCTCTCTGACATGACATTATTACTGGGTTGTCCTCTCATCACTAGCAGAATAGCACTGTCTAAGTAGGAATTGTCTTTTAAAAATGGGTCCTATTGAGTTTTGCTCCTAAGAGTTACCAAAGAACACTTTGGACTGTGAGTGAATTCCAGACCCACACAAATGCTATCCTACCAAACAACCCATCTGCAGTGCAAACCAGAACCTTGCTCTTTTTACACCAGGGTCAATCCAGTCTGATACAAAGATCATACTCCCTTCTTGTTATAAAAACAGTTCAGCTGTCTTGAAGAGTACCACATACAGTACTAGGTTAAACTGAAACCTGTTCGGAGCTCAGACAGGTATTACAAGGGTTAAAATTTATATTTCATAAAATTAATTATATCTCATTTCACCTCTTCTTCTAATGTGCAAACTGTGCACAGAAAAATAGGCATGGTACTAATTCCACAGTTGCAGACAACATTTTTATTTCAAACAGAGGTTTTCAAACACAGAAGTGCCTGTTTCAGTTAAAAAATGCAGGACAACCAGAATAATTTTTACATTTTAGGCAATGACATAACAAGCAAGAAGTGTAGTGTGGATTCCTACTGCTCTTCTTTTCCAGAAAGCCTGTCTGTTACTTTCTCAACTGTATCTACTGAATTAAAGTAATTCTTTTCCTTCGTCCTTAGACTATCATGGTATAAAAAAATGATGCCACTGCTGCAGGAGTTTTTCTTACAGAACATTTCTAGATTATTATTTTAACTTGATGTAGCATCACAGGTAACCAAAACTGACACACCTGCCAAAAAGGTGGTACATCTCAGGGGTTCACCTTGTAACACCCTGAGTTTTGGGACCTGCAAGAGAAACTTCAGTTGCCTCACACTTTTGATATAGAAGTGTTGCACAGCAGATAAATCCTGGTGCATAAACAGCAGTCCAAGGGCATAGTCATAATAAAAAACTTTTAGCCCCTTCAGTATGTTGTTACATGGTAGGTGTGTGTTTTACATCTGACAATAAAATACTGTTCTTGGTTTGAATTCCTCTCTCGTCATCAGTGCTAAGATTCTGCTATAAATCTCTACAAAAGCAACAGTAGCATTTAGGAAAGAAGCTTTAGGAAAGTTTGAAGCTCTCAGGGTCTCCAAGTCAGGTTATTTTTCAGTCACTAGGAGTGCTGGACTAAAAGGGGACTCGTTCATTGAGCTCAGTTTTAGTTTTCCCATGAAATCATCAAACTCTTCAGAAACTTGCTAACCTCACTGTTAGAAACATGCTGGAGTTTGGTGCCCATAGCTGCTTTCTGCTTGTAGCATTCAACATTCATTCCAAATGCAATGTTGATGACAAATCCATACAGCTAATCTGAATTATTGTTCACAGAAGGTGACTACTAGGTCTCTGGAATGAGGATGTAGCTGTTTGGTTAGTGTCAATCACTGTGGAATTGGGATGAGTAAGTTTATTGCAATGCAGCCTGTTGTGGCAGTTTGCCCTAGTACCTCTCTTTCCCCAACATGCAAGTGTCCAGATACAAACCCAGCAACCTATAGCCTTTATTCTATCAAGGGTTTTAAAGCTGTCATTCATATAGGCTTTGAAATAACCTTTATGGTGAAGTGGCTCACCGTTTCAGCACATCAAAAGTTTCTGTGTTCAGATACCATTCAAAACACTGATCTGTCATGTGCTAGCCTGCTTAGTTGCCTGTCGTGTGCTGAGCAATTTTGAAATAAGCATTGGCACCAAAAGGCTAGACCACTTACTAATGGCACTGCATTAAAAGGCGTACGCGCCAATTCACTAATTCCAGAAGTGATCTCCTCCCATATAGCCCAAACAATGTCTTACTGAGCAAAGACTGAGAAAGGGCTCAGGAAACCCACCCAAGTCTTTCATAGACAGACTTCTGCAATATCCTAAGTAGCAAAACACACAGTACAAATAGTTACTCACTCTGGAATCACAACCTACACAGCAAATGCATTGAATGTCACTAGACTCATTGGGGGTCTTCAAGCAAGAAGTCTGAACTATTTCTGATGTAGTGTGAAGTGTGAGAATGGATGGTACCCCAAACACTCCTATGCACATGGCAGACAGTGAACAGATACAGTCATATTTTCACGGAGCAACATGAGCTGTTCCCAGCTTGGAATCTGCCCTGCTGCAAGAACCTACGTGATCAGAAGTTCCTGTCAAGGCTTATGAGAGCCTTCAACAACAACTTTGTTACTTGATAATCCATCAGCCACAGAGAGAACTGTCTCTGTGACCATTTGACATTTAATCTTTTAGCAAAGATCATTATCAAGGCAGGCTGTTAGAACTGCTGGTAATGACCATTTTCATGATGTGGCCATCTCCCCAGGGGAAACGAACTTAATCTGAAACACTAACATTTATGGGGG
>NW_009595458.1:0-2154 GCF_000690535.1 Cariama cristata
GCAGGGCAGCCAGTACGCCTGTATCGGAGAATAAATTTAGGTATTTAAACTTCTCATTACAGTCAGCCATCAAATATTCATAGTAACAGATAAACGAGGAGAGGAGGGGCAAGCCTATTGCACAAGGGCTGAAAAGGGAAATAACTTTTTACAACCAGCCAATTAAGTTATAAATCTGGATACGTCCAGGATTTATTTAACATGCTCTCTGGATGTAAGCATGCTGCAGTTGCTGGGGGAAGCCCAGCTGTGAGCAAGGGCAGGAGGTGTGTGGTTTGTCCAGCCCTGGGAGGAGGGTCAGAGGGGGTGGTAAGAGGAGGGGAGGTCAAGGAGGAGAGGAGCCTGGTGTTGGGGGTAGGGGCAGAATTCAGCGAGGGAATTGAGGCCAGCCCCCCCCACACACAGCCTGCAAGGGGATGCATGGCAGTGGGGGGTGGCAGCAGGGCTGATGCCCAACGAGCCAGGGCACCAGGCAGGTCTCTCCCCTCTCACTGCCCAGCTTCATCGAGCCTGCAGGATGCTGTAATCCTACCTGCTGGGATTTAAACTGAGGGCTGTGGTTGCTACTGCAGTATAAGATGAAGAAGGTAGCAAAAGCTGAGGGATGGGCTCAGGCCACCAAGCCCCTTCCCACAGGTGCCCAAAGAGCAATTGCCCAAGGTCCATTTCCCACCAGCATCAGCTGGGAGGCGAAAGTTCTCTCTCCTCAACTCCTGCTGTGAGAAACAGCCCTGCCATCCTGGATTGCAATGGTGTGGCTTATTTCAAGGGAAACAGCCATGTCCTTGACATGGAGTGATGAGACATGGCACTAGGGATGGACCACATCTGCTGGCACCAGCCAGAAGATGCTCCGGCAGGCCCTCCGGCCCCAACGACACCACGGGTGTGGTTTGGGTTTCCCTTCCCCTCCGAGCAGCTGCTCAGCCTGAGCTCAACCTCCAGCGCCTGGAGGGACACCGGCAAGGAGGTGTTTCAGCAGATTTTCAGTTACGGAAGAGAGGAAGGCACACGAAGGGAGCTGCCCACTGCCCTGCTGGCTGACTTGCTGGCAGGCACAGGTGCCCAGCAGGTACACAGCAGCCTCAGGGGCCATCAGCAGATTTTCCTCCATCGCTGATAGGAAAAGGAGTGGGTGGGTGGGAAGGCTGTTCTCTGGCTGCACACCCCTTCCCCAGAGCCCTCTGCCCGTCCCTGCTTTCCCCTGGTGGCTGTGCCCACTGCAGGGACACCGCTCAGTGCAGGAGCCCTGCAGCAATGAGGGGACTCTGCAAAGCTTATTTCTGCACAAGGATTTTCCCTCAGCCAGGCCAGGATTTTCCTAACCCCCAAAGGCCCCGCGTTGTAAAGGTCAGGGCGTATCTCAGCAGTGCAGTGCATCCGGCAGGACGAGCGGATGCCTGGACCCCTCTCCCAGCAGCCGGTGCAGATTCCTGGACAATATCACTTCATGAAGCTCCAGGTTTTCTGCATCCCAGGGAGCAGAGCCGGCAGGGAGGGTCAGAGGCATGCCGAGGGGAGTTCAGTCGCTGATGAAGTTTCCAGTCATATTCTATTTTAATGTTGAGATCCTCCATTTGTTCAATTCTTAAAGGTGACCCACAAAGGAAAGTACAATTTGGGCTCATGCCCAGTGTTCGCTTCCCTGTGTTGAATAAAAAGACCTGGAAGTAGGTATTTTTATAAAGCTACTTTTTGGCATTGGAGATGTGGATCCTTGCTTTACTTCAAGACTCTGAGGATGCAAAAGGACTCGCATACAGTGCGGCTACAGAAATGATAATGATGTGAGCTGAACCAAGGTGACCGGACCAGGCTGTTTGCTGTCCGGTGTTTCTGTTTGTTTTGTTATTAACATCACTTAATTTCAATGACCAACTGACATGTTGGATAAAAAGCCTTTGTTAAAGCCTCAGCATCCTTTCTCCTGCTATGGTATGCTTTCCAGAGCCTCATCCTCCATCTGGTTCAGCAAAACATATCGACTATCACTTCCATCAGCTAAAACAGCAAACAGGAAAAATCTTTAATAGCTTTTCCCCTCCAGGACTTCTGTCATACAGAAAAGATACCTATGAGACAGCAACCCAAATAAGAAAAATCCAGTCCCAGGCCCCAGGTGCCCCCAGGGATGCCCTGGCTGTACAGGGCTCT
>NW_009595458.1:2178-4597 GCF_000690535.1 Cariama cristata
AGTGCTGTCCTCCTGTGAACACATCCCTTCCTCAGCACAGCCACCCCCTGCACCCCATTTTGGGGCAGGATTCGTGGCTGTCCTCCCACCAGAGGCCACTGGTATGAAGCCTGTACATCTCTGTGTGGGCTTTTGTCTTGATCTGTGTGCCTGTCCTTGGAGCTGTATCCCTGTCACCCCTGCATGGACACCCCCACCCCTCTGCTCCCACTTTTCTCTTATTTCCAGAGCCACTATTGAGAGCCGGGGTCATTTCTGACTCCCAGTGTATGCCTATACAGTTGACAGTAAAAACATTCAGGGAATTTAATTACGAATAGAAATCCACTGCCCACGGGGTTGACACTGCTCTTCGATGCACTGAGGTTTTCCTTGTGATGCCCTCACCTTTTCCAGTCCTTGCTGCTGGGCCAGGGCTACTGGGAGCCCTTAAGTGCTTGCCCCTGGGTGGAGCGGTCCCAGCATGCCGGTGGCAGGAGGGCAGTGGTGGGGCTGGGGATGCTGCTGTGGCCCTGCCTGTGCTGAGTCACAGCCGCCGGACGCTCCTGCAAATCCCTCTGTTTCCTACGCTGCTGGAAAAGGACCAAGAGCATTAGCATTGCGAGCCCAATCTCTGCAAAATAAGACAGCCTGATCCTTGCAGTAGCTCCTGTTACAGACCATGGCTCCCTTCCCTGTGTCCTCCAGCCCCACATCTCACCCGGGTCAGGCAGCCTCCCTTCGGTGTGTGCTGTGTGCCCGATGTTCAAAGAAACACGCTTGGGCCTTCTCCAAAAAAAGCCTCCAGACCTGGTAAACCACTGCTTATTTACAAACTGTTGTTCCTCCTGCCATGCTCCTGCCCTCCAGCAAGCACAGTGATGGCTCCGGTCTGTTTGCCCTATCCCGTGGCACTGCCCAGCCGTGGGCATCACTACGTCTATGTGAGGACCAGACAGGCGCCCAAGTGGCCTTCAGCAACACGACAGACTCAGATGTTGGCCTTTTGTTGACAGTTGCAAGCATGGGGGAGGCGAAGGCCGAGAGGGACTGGCCTGCCCTGCATCCCAGGAGGCTTGCAGCCTAGGAGTTCTCCTTCCCTTCAGCCACAGGCAAGTGATTTATGGCCTCCGTGCCTCCGTTTCCCTGCCCAGGACCCAGACATGCATCCCTCCCTCTCCAGGCTGCTGTGACCATAGCTGTGTTTAAAGCCTGAGGTTGCTGGACACTATGGCAACGGGGCCATACAAATACTTAGGGCTGAGCCACCCTTTGTTTGGGGTTTCTGGAGCTCTGGTATGACTGATGAGCTCTCACCAGACCAAAACCATCTCAAGCAGGCTCTGCGAGGGCCAGGCTCCTCTTGACGTCAGTGGGATTTGGACCAGGGCCCATCTTTCAGAGGAGGCGAAGCCAAAGCTGCTTTTAAACTATGTTGCTTCTGCTAACAGTGGAGAGGACAGAATGGGGTGCAGGTCCACAGCGGCCCTGGTGGGGTCCTCCAGGGATGGAGCTCAACCAAATCCACTCGCTTCAGCTGGCCAGCCCCATCCACCACCTTGTCCCTGAGACACCAGGGCTCCTGGTGTGGGCAGCGGACCTGGCACGCTCCCTGGCCTGAGAGCCCCAACTGTTGCTTGGGAAGACGGGGCTTCCTCAGCCCAGCTCCTCAAGCATCACTCATCATCCCTCCACGTCTTCCTTTCCAGCGAGGTTTCCTGAGGGGACAAGGTTACTGCCACCAAGATCTGCTGACACCTGGGGACTGAGTGAGACTGAGAGGCTGCAGGACCAGCTCCAGTTGGCATTTGCGCTTTGGGAGACACTGGAGAGACCCATCGCTAGATCCCATGATCCTGACGATGTCTCTGAGGCAATGCTGCAAATGCCAAATAACCAGCAGTTCAGGCTGTCCCCGGGGGTCTCCCTCCCAGTCCGAGTCCTTACTGCAGGGTCGGAGACAAGGTGAAGGTCTGCGGACAGAAAGCAATTCCTTCATCGCCCATCACATCTCCCCTCCAGCTTGCCCTCCCCGTGCCCTGGGTCTCCTGCTCTCCTGTTTTCGGTTTACACAAGAGCCTCTCTGGGCTCTCTCTCCCTCATCCAGAGGCTCCTGGGGCTGCAGGGCCACCAGCCCATCCCCCAGCCTGCCAGAGGGGCAGCGGGTGTCCGGGAAGGGCCCCGACCTGCAGCGAGGAGCCCAGCATCGGTGCTCCTTGGGAAGTGACCACTCCTCTCCTGGCAAGGCATCGTCGCCAAAGAGGTGCATGTTCATATGCCTGCTGCTCGCTTTTGCTGTGTCCCAGCAGCAGGACCACCTGTCATCCCAGTCCCGGAGGTGTTGGGGCTCAGCACCCCCAGTTCCCTGCTGCCTGGGCAGAGACCATGGCAGCCGCAGTGCGCAGGGGGGCCATCCCCCCTCTCTGTCCTGGCTGTAAGG
>NW_009595458.1:4619-8723 GCF_000690535.1 Cariama cristata
GGGGGGCACGAGACACCCCTCCAGAGTCAAGACCCAGCCAGGACAGGTGCTCAGAGCCGCGCTTCGGGCACGCTCCCCGTGGCCTGGGACACGCAGAGCCTTTGCCGATGCTCCGGCCCCACTGCTCCAGGCGCTCCCCATGAACCGGTGTTTGCCAAGGGCTGTGCTCCTCTGGGCACCGCTTCCCAGCACCCGCTGCCCAGGATGCTGGCTTTGGCTCTGGCCTTGCCTCCTGCCTGGGGTCCTTCTCCAGGCTGGAGGTTCCCGGGCAGGATGGCAGTGTAATTAACTGCTAATCTTCCTCCTCCCTGGATTTGTTCAGCTCTGCTAGGTCTCCCTGCCACTGCTTCCAGGCATTTCATTGTCTCCAGGCTCCTTCCCACTCACCCTCTTCCATCCTAGGGCTGCTCTCTGAATCCACCAAGGCTGCTTCTTGGGTCTTAGAGTAATTCTAACAAAGGCTCTTCCTTACCCTGGGGATTTTGCTAGTGTCTGTCAAAGCTGCCTTTGAAAGCTTTGCTACTCATGCTCACTAATAATTTAGTGTTTGGCTTCTGCATGGCTTCCTACTGTTCTCCTGGCTCCACCAGTCTCCCTCCTGCTTCACTCATCTTCTTCCTCATGCAGGTTGGGAGCAGGAACCAGTTAATATTTGGTTTCCCTCTGACTGCCATGTCTGGGAGGCATTGGGGGATCAGCCACAACCACCAAGGAGGGAGCAGGAGCCCCCCCGGAGCTATTTGCAGCCCTCCCAGATGTCTCACTGCCGCCTTTGTGCCTCTCGATGCCCGGTCCTGTCGTCCCTCCCCACACCCAGCCCCTGAAGGTCTGTTCTCCCTGTTGATAATCCATTATCTACATTTAATGCCTCGCTGACGTCCTCCCCTTTGTCTGACGGTGAAACCCTGACCAGATGTGAAGCTTCTTCTGTTACTAATGGCAAATCCTTTTGCAATAGCTGGTTGGAAAATGGGGAAACTGTTCTCATGAAATAAAAATTGAAACATTGGACTCATTTTCATTCTGCGGGCCTCACAAATGAAGAGGTTTTGTTTGGCATTATTTCTACCTTTTTACAGAAAATCACTCTTTAGAACTATGGCTCAGAAGATGGGTTTGTATTGTCAGTACTCGCACTGCTAAACGTTTCTTTTGCTGTTCCAGTGTAGTTACTATTGCTCTCATGGTCCACTTGCCACTGGAAAAAAAAAAAAAAAAAGGGAGCAAGACATGGAAGAAAAAAATGCAAATGTTCTGTTATGTGTTCAGACCTCAGAAAACTAAGGTCACCAGTAACATTTCCAGAAACACGATTGCCCTCTGTGCATGCTGAGCACGCCGGGGTGGATGCGTAGATGGGCTCCAGGAAGGGGGTGAAGCACGGCTCAGAGGAAGGTCTCCAGCTAACCCTCAAACTGTGTTTTTATCATTTGGCATCATTTCCAGAGTCCTTCTGCAAGCTTCCTCGCTGTTACAATAAGGTGTTAGCTTGTCCCATAGTGTCAGCTCCATGCAAAGTCGCTCTCATCCAAATTACTACTAAAATATAGCAGTGCCGGCTGCTACGCAGCGGCAGAGCCTTAGAGCATGAGCAGAGCTGAGCTGCGGTACCCAAACAAAGCCCTTGGGAGCCTGCAGACGTAGGCATGCCACACTGGGCCAGCACCTGAATGGAGATCCCCCAAGCTGGAGGGATGTAGATAAGGCATCATCACGTGCCCCTTTCTGGCGAGTCAGCACTAGCACAGCACTTCGGTCTTGCATTTCTGGGATCTGCATTTCCTCTTTTGCTGAGACGGGTGGTAAGAGGAGATCCTGGACCACAGGAACCCCAAGCACTGCCAGCAAGCTGGAAGAGAACTGTCCTCCTGACCAAATGCTTATTCCCATCACTACAGATGTGCCTATCTATGTTTTTCCTTCAGATGCAAGAATTCATTTTTGCAGCTAGTCAGAAATTCACTGACAAATGCCAGCCCAAAATGTTTAATCTCCTGTTCAATGAACTGTCACTGAACCAAAAGAAAAAAAAAAAAAAAAGATCTGCAAGGACATGCCTAGGCTCCTGGTGGGTCTGCCCAAAGCCAGGATTTGAGGAGCCTCCCAGACTTACTCATGGCATTCTTCCAGTTGAGGGGAAATCTAGCTAGTTTTTAAGTTTTGGTCTAATTCAGAAGGATTTTTTGCTTTTAATTTCTGGATACAATGGCATACCCTTTGAACTGGAAAGCCTGTGCACCAGCAAAGCTGTGCGTTAGACCCATGGAGGGTCTTGTGTCCTGTCACTTGGGATGAAGAAGTCAAGTCAACGAACTCATTTGACACCCCAAAGAGTCGAAACAATAAACAGAACATGCAAACGGCAGACACACAAGGCAGCATGAACACCTACGCTGCCCGAGAGATTCAACAGGAGCTGGTGCCGCAAAGGCGCTGGGCTGCGACCAGGAAGATGTCCTGAGGCAAGAAGAGCAGACAGAAAAGCTGCGAGGGACGGCTGTGGGGAATCGTAAGAACAAGCTGGTGAAGAGGGCTGAGGAGAAGAGAGGGAGAGGTGTGGGACCATGCACCAGCCCTGGAGTCATGAGCAAAGACATTTTTCCCCACGCAATTTTTCCCAGGTGCAAGGAAACATTTCTTTGTGAAGGTAGAGTTCAGCAGCAGAGGCACTTCCCTTCACCATCGTTCTCTCTTTTCCAGTGCCTGCCGGGCACTGCCTTTTCTGCTCACCGCCACCACCAAGGAGATGTGGCCGTACAAGCAGTGATTGACATCAATGAAGCCATGGTTCACTGAACCACCCGGCTAAAGACTTTTGACCTGGGAGAAAGAAAACCCTGGAAATGGTGACAGCATCTTTGCCTGAAGCTTCATTTTACCTTGAAGCTTCATTTTACCTTGAGGGTGAAGGCAACAGCAATGAGTGCAGTGATGGGAACAACCAGGGCAGCCCCTCCTGGGCCTGCCACCCTTCAGCCCCCTCACCTTGGCTCACAGCCGTGTTCTGCCCTTAACAGCAGGGCTGGTGGGCTTCACAGGGGAAGGCGGGCGCTGCTGGCTGCATGGCATCAGCAGGACACACTCTTTGCTCCCTTCGTTTTTTCCCTTCCCATGGTTGTTTTTTCCTGGAAGCTTTTGCTGCTGAGGTGCCCTTGCCGTCGGCAGGACCAGAGCCATCCTGTACACAGCGGTGCCACCAGCACAGGGCACATGCCAGGCATTGCTCTACCACTGCAGAGTGAAATAAAAGTAGGTCAAGAAAGTAGGTTTGACAAAGCCAAGGACTCGACTTGGCACTTCACTTGCCATTAGTGTGGGAACCCAAAACTGCCGGCACCAGCCAGCGAGCAGGACAGGCAGCTGCCGGCACGCCGCAGCCCCTGCTGCACCCGCCTCCGGCAAAGGCTGAAGATCTCCGTGGGGATCATTTGGGTCTTGCACGTTCCCCAGCCACCAGATGCACTTGCCTGATTAATAATTGAAGCAAACTTCCAAGCCCGGGGCGAAGGCACTAATTGCAAATACCCATTGCCTCCACCACCGGTCAAGGATAGGGGAACCGAAATCACCGCATGGGGCCCCCAAATACTTGACTTTGCCCTGTTAGTGAGCCAGAAAATCACCTACCACACTGCTGCCTCCCGCAGCAGAAGGCGTGCTCCTTTGTTTAAGACACTTTCTAACGGATGTGCTGCAGAGCCACCACGTGCTTTGCTGCGATACCCACTCCAAAAGTCCTCTGAACATCTGGGGACCCCAGTACACTGAGCTCCGGGATGGGACCAGACTTTGCTGGCCTGCAGCAGCAGAGAGGATTTCTAACCGCCAGGGCAGAAGGGCTAGTGTTGGCACACAGCAGCTTTCTGGGAAGAGAAGTTACCTGTGATAAACTCCACGTAAGGGAGGGAAGATTCAGACCTTGTGACCTCCAAAGCAACTTAATCCACAAGAGACCATGGCTGTATTTTGGCAAGCGGGGCCCTTCCACTTGAGGTGGGGGTGGCAGCGGCTGGGGCTGGGTGGGCAGGAGCAGGACAAAGCAGCAGCTGGGACAGGCAGCCCGAGAAACACAGATGCAGCCAGTGCCTATTGAAGCCCCTGTCC
>NW_009595458.1:8887-25641 GCF_000690535.1 Cariama cristata
CCCCCGAGGAGCGTCCTGCTGTCCGTCACGCGGCGGGGGGCGGATGCGGGGCTGCTGGCCGGCCACGGAGAAGGATGACATCATTTTTATGTCGTGAGCCAGGCACGCGGGGCCGGGGGAAAGGCTTAGCCCACTTATCTTCCGACATACACCTACAATTTTCCCTTTCAATCTCTTTCCAATCTGGCTACTCCCACATGAGTTACTAATATAGGACACGCAACGGGGCTTCTCCCCGCCTGGCCTATCCTCATCTATTTGACTAATTAGCTCGGTTTCGCTGGGGGGGCATAGGGGTAGAGAGGGGAAGAAGGATGAAAGGGGAGGGGAGGATCTTGTCCGAAATCCACCCTTCTGCTCCATCTCCCCTAACCCCTAAACTGGTCAAGCTGAGCCTGGCTCTGCTGACACTGGCTGGCAGGACCCGCTGCAGGGCTGGTGCTCGGTGGCTCTAATGCCATATCCAATGCCCTACAAAACTGGGGGGCACAATGGTTCCTTCCTACCTGCCCTGCCAAAATACCTGCCTGCAGCAGCAGCCCTGCAGGCACTGGGGCAATATGGCCCATGTCCTGGGGCAATATGGCCCCTGTCCTGGGGCAATTACAGCCCCTGGCAGGCTGGCGAGGCAGGGCGGGAGGGGAGAGGGGCAAACAGCACAGACATGAATTTGTTTTCCTCCTGCCCCCTCCTGCAGTCTGTCCTTGCAGCGGGTCTGGGACAGATGGGGGGGTTTGGGGGACGTCTCCCCCTGGGAGGGAGTCCCTGACCTGCCGGCGCTGGGACCCACCAGCACCAAAACTACCCGCAGGTGGACTCGTGGCACATGAGAAGTTTACGAGTCGTTCGGCAGGGAACGAGTGGTTAATTACCATGTGCCACTGCTGCTAACCTCTGCAAATAAGTCTAATTATCACAGATTAATGAACAGAGCGCAGGCACATCCGAAGAGCCGTCACTGAGGGTCTTTCCAGGGCCACATTTCATTATCTTTCTGAGCGCTGCCGTCCTGCCTCCCCCGCTGTCCCCCCCCCCAGCCATGCACCCTACTGATGCTTGAGCTGATCCCTGAGAAATGTGGCCCCACAGCTCCCACACTGCTGCAGCACTGGAGAAGCCCTGGGGAGTGAGTCAGGGAAAGCACAAAATCAGGGTCCCCAATGGCTCCCAGAGCTCGTCCCACAGACATCAGTGTGGACCTACAAGGATGCTCACGTATCAGGGCAACCTCCTGGCATGGTGTTATGGGGAGCCCTGTGATGTTCGGGTTGTGCCTACCCCAAAGGCCCTCACTTTTGCAGGTAACTAATCAGATGAGATCCTCCTGTCTCATCTGGGAAAGAAAAAAAAAACCAAAACACAAAACCTAAAGCATGTCATTAGCTCTCATGGTCGCAAGGAAAAGCTCCAGTGTTTCTCATAGGCTGAGAAAGCAGACAAAGGAAAAAGACCACAGTTATTGATTTTTTTTTTAAAGTCCACTCCTTCTCCATCACCGCCTTACGAGAGCTCGTTGGCTGGGCAGAGGGGAGTCCTGGCACCCACCATGGGATGGGCAGCAGCACGGGCAGCCACCTCGCAGGGCACAGCTGTGAGGCCGGGCTCAAGAAGGCAGAGGCCTGGGTATGGAACAGGATGCAGCCTCAAAGCGAGGAACATTAATAAATGATAAGATTTTATGATCATGTCAGGAAAGCTTACATTTCCAGCATTAAAATAAATAATGAAACATTTTTTTTAGCTATTCTGGCTTATTTTCAGCAGTTGCTGAATGGCTGATTCTTTGTTATGGTTGCTTATCCAGTACTCAAGAGCATCCTTTCAGATTTGAAACAATTAGCCCACGCTCACCTCAACGAGCACTGCTACAACAAACACACACACACAACTGCTGTACTGAGGCTCCCGTGCCAGCAAATTGATGCCGCCTTTTTTTGTTACCCTGCCTGAATTTAAGAAGTTGCCAGCCCCATTTTCACATGGTCTGATGCTGGGAGGGATTCTCACCAGTGGAGAAAGGAAATCCGCACGTGAGGATGTGCTGTCTTTGCAACCAGGGTCTTATTGCCCCTACAGAAAAGCCCCGCTGGCCTCATCCGTGTCAGGATCGAACGTGTCCCATTGCCTCCCTCGTGGTGGTTTTGCTGCTGAGCAGCACAGACGCGTCCCCGGCTTCGACACGCTGTCACAGGGAGGAAACCAGCAGATGCAGAGGAAGCTGAATGGGCAAATGAATGTTAAAATAATTGCAGCCACCATTTCAGACTTGATGAATATGTTGCTCAAATTACAGCTCTGCCTTGAAAACAAAACAAAACAAAAGCCCCGATGAATGTAACATTAATTTAATAATAGTGAAACTTGTAAATAATGTAACACTCATTTAAATGGTTGCTCATGCAAGATCTCTTGAGAGGAGAGTAAGGGACTTTATAATGTTGGGGCTGGGATGACACATGTTCTGTAAAACGTGATGTTTTATTCATCAGCACCCCCAAGAGCTGGTGGGGCGGTGGGGTCGAGGCCCAGGTGCTTGCCGGCAGCCCCTAACCCTGCCATCGGTTGCGCGCGTGCCCCCTCCTCCTCGCCAGGCCCTGGGGTTCCCCAGCATCATCCCGCCCCGTGCCCGGGTGCTGGTGGCTCTGCCGGGGCTCCCCCAGCCCGTCTTCCCCATCCTGCGGACATCTGCGACACCCACACATCTCAGACATCTCTCCTCCCTTCGCTGCGGCATTTATTTAAATCTTTCTTTTATCCTTCACCCTCCACCACGAGGTGGAATTAATTCACAGAAAAACAAGAAATGCAGTCCAGGGCCAAGCCAGTAATTGCCATCAAACCCAGAGAAAACCAGATCAGAGGTACTCAATTCGACTCTTTGTCCCTTCCATTTTTTTAAGTTGCCCTTTTTTTACCTCTTTTTACTGCTGTGAGAGCCTATTACCAGCATCTACAACTTCCTTTCACCAAGGACCTCTGGGTTTTTCCCTGTCTGCTTCCTCTGCTTTATTTATTGACATATTCAATAATTCAGAGAAATCTTACTTTAAATGCACAGGGCAGAACTCGCCTCCAGCTTTAAAAAACAAATCCTGTCACGTTTGGCAAACAGCTGCACACAGAAGGCAGATATCAAGCACATATATCCAAATATGTAAATTCAAATAATCAATAGATATGGCGTAGTCTTTATTTTCATTTTTCACCCGGAAATAAAAGCTCGTGTGTAACATTATCATAATATTGCCATATTGATTTCCTTGCGGTAAGGAGCGTCCTACGAGACGTGCCCCAAGAGCAAGCGTTCCTCCTGGAGTGAAGGTCAGCCTGCTGCCACAGGGACTATTCTTACACGACCAAAAATGCTTGATGGAGAGCTGATTTGCAGGGGCCCTTACGCACGGGGTTTTCAGTGTGAGTCCCACGGCACTGAAGTGCTCCCCCAGCGAAGACCTGGGGTCTGACCTGGTGACACGAGGGCTGAAGCCTGCAGATTGGCACCTGCCATTCATTTGCCCCCCAGTCTACACTGATCCTGTGCACTAAATTTATTCTGCTCCAATACACTATTCAGAAGGTTACTTCTCTTTTATAGCCTGTAGTATACTTATTTTTCACTTCTCTGGTGCCCACCACATTACACAACCTCACAGCGGACCAGCACTCTCCAGCCATAACCTGCCATGTAACTGCCCAGGTTTGTTTGTATATAATTGAGAAAGAAATGTAAATGTGCCGAGATGATTAAGATATACACAGCTGGTGTTACCAGAAATGGGAAAAAGAAGCGAGCATTGGGTACGTATGAGAGAGCAGCCCGTGCTGGTTCATACTGACTCATCCAGGACCGTTAGCCTCCAGATGATGCCAAAGGCAAAGAGGCTGCATTGCAAAACCACTGGGCTGTGCCTCTGGGATTTCTTCATGCATTATCATTTTCATCTCGCTGCTGTCGGTTATAAAATAAATGTGTACATCAATAGAGTAGTGGCAAGCAAGTGTCTGTTTTGAAGAGATGTTGGCATTGTCTTATAAATGTCAGCAGCTGAACAGCAGCGGTCTCCGTCACCTGCTACCGCTTCTATCGCTTCCCTTTTATTAAAAATACATATTGACAATAAAAGCTCCGACTAAAAAAAAAAAAGAAAAAAAAGCCCCTCCCTCCCCAGAAGAAAGACTTTGCTCTCCTTGGAAAATCTTTAAACATGTGCCCTGCAAAATGACCTTACACATCTTCTCCCCTCCTGTGAACGCCATTGAAGTACGCTTTTAAAACCAGGCAGTAAAAAGTGAGGCTCCTGTAAGCGGTTTAATAGTGGTACCTCTCACAGCCGCTGCAGCAGCAAATGTTTGAGCATTCTCAAATACTGCATTCTGTCCAACCCACCCTGCTCCTGGCCACGCAGTGCCGTGCCGTGCCATGCCGTGCCGTGCCGTGTGTTGCACGTACGTGTGGTCAATGCCCACACCTGCCCCGTCCCTGCGAGTGCTGCAGTGGCACCGAGCACGCACGGGGCTTGTGCCACAGGCGGCAGGGATGGACACAGCCTGACGCCAACGCCTGATGCTTCGTGCTGAAATTCGGGGGCACTGAGGGCGGAGGGGTTTGCCGCCCCTGGCAGAGGGGAGCTGGGCTGGAGCTGCTCCCGAAGGTTTTCGCTCACTTCTCTGGGTGCGGGTGGTGAGGAGAGGTCAGAAGCTGGGCAGATCTGGAAGGGATTTATCACAGCTGACTGAAGCACTGCAGACGGCACTGTTACAGTTGTACTGAGATACCAGTTTAAATTATTTTTTCCTTTTTGGTAGGTGGATTAATTTTTAATTGAAAATGATTTTTAAAAGCAGGAACCCCTTTCCTTTCTAAGTAATACAGGAGAGAGAATTTAGAAAAATTGAAAGCAAATGGGCTTTATTTCAACAGTCCCTGCCTAAAACCTCACTATTTGAGTTTCTGTCTTTTTTACTTCTTTCCTTTACCCGGTGTCTCAAGGAAAGAAGGTCAGCACTGTTTTAGGAGGCCGGCTTACTGTACACGGCCCGCTGGGCACTTCAGACTCTCACACATACCTCGAGTTTGCAGTGGAGATGCTGTTAAACAGGCGATGGTCATGCCTGCAGTTTGCATCCCTTTACACCTCTGTATCAGGGAACCACAAAGCTGCAAGTTCCAACACCTTCACAGAAATTCTAAAGAAAATACGCTGTTCAGGAACATGAGTACGAAAATACGTTGTTCAGGAACATGAGTACGTGAACATCGCCACATAAACGTCAATCACCACGAATCCTAAACACCGGCCATTTGTAAACTATCCAACCGCAAGTCTAATTGTTTTATGGTTAGAGGAGCATTTAATACACTATGAACAGTTTAAAGTTAGCATTTCGTATTCAGGGTGATTAATGGCACCATATCGTATTTCAATTACTATGAGATACTTCTCCATAATAAACGATGACAATAATATTCACATTAAGTCAACAAAAAGCATCTTCAAAGTGTGATGTATAAGTGCCATTACCACAGCCCAATGTGAAAGCATCATACAACAAGTTAGCAACACTGATAACAGAAACCCCAGCACCCAAAGGCAGATGTTTGCGCAAGGCAGAGGTATCGCCCTCCGGCTCGGGAAGCCATACCAGCTTCTCCGCTGCTTCTAGGTACAACTTCGTAAACTCCAGCCTGGGAGCTGATGAGATGGGGACTGCAAGCATGGACATCCTACAGTCATTTCCTAGGCACTACTGCTGATAAGAGCTACACAACAGGTCACACCAAAGCCTTTCATCCTCTCTTTCTTCTTCCATGTGAAACCTCATTAACTGAAAAGGGAAAATATTTTTGCTCATGCTGTTTTAACCTGCTTGCTTGCTTTTTACTTGCTAGCACTGATTTAACTTGAGTGCCCAAGAGCACACTGACTGTAAACAGCTGCTTTCCACAGCCTCACACCTAGAATAGAGCTGCATTCCCCATCAGGAAGTGGAAAACTGAAAAAAAAACAAAACCAAGAAAATATTTAATTTCAATAAACAGTGAAATGTTTTGCCTTGGTATCTTAATTTAATTTTGTTTCATTTGACTAAGATAAAAAGGCACTTAGCTTAGATGTCAAAACACAACAGCATATATCAAAATTAGATACACTACTAAATATCATCTGGAATAAGATCATGATAAATTAATAACTGTTATGAACAGTGTATTTATAGCTAGCAGAAAATGTAGTAAAATGAGAAGGTGGAAGTAAAACATTTTTGCATCATGGAAATGATAATTCTGTCTCTGTCAAAACAAGACATTTTGCCATTACCAAAACAAAACAGAAAACCCCAAATGACTCACTTTGACTTTCCTGTTGAAAACTATGTCCAGATTGGCACATTCTCACAAAATGCCTCAATTTCAAAAAAAGCTGCATGTTCTTTGGATGAAAATTCATTTCTGCTGGAGATCTCTGCAGCCACTCTTGCTGAAGGGCTTGGGAGAGCAGGTGCCTCTGGCCACACTTGCCACCTCTGTCCCTCTGGTTAAGGATTCGGACCCCCTCCCTGAGACCCACACACTCCCTCTGCTCAGTGGAGGCTGGACTCAACAGTCTCCCTGTTTCTAAGGTAAAATATAAGCAAGTTTGTCTCCCCACTTCACAAACAGCGAGGCTCACCCTTTGGTGCTACCACTAAGAAGCAATGAGCAATACACCAATTAACAGTGGTATATCATAAAACTCTAGAAGGACTTTTTTTAAAAAAAAAAAATAAATAGAAGAAGAGAGAGAAAGAAAATAAAACAATTTTCTTTGCAGGTCAGGTTTAACGTACCAGATGTGGGGATTGCAGGACACTGTGGAAATCTCGGAGGGAGGCATTATCCGTAGATGACTGCCCAGGCAGACCGTAACAGCCTCTCCCGAGCTGTTAGAGGCAATTGTTTCAATAAGCATTCATCGTGCAATCAACGGCAAGACAAACGGCCATGCCCGTTCGGACTCGGTCTAGCGAGGAGGACACGGCCCTTGGGTGGTGGGTCCCAAAGGGACGGGAGCCCCTGGCCTCGCCGTGGTGGCCTGGCTGGTGAGGACCATGCCAGTGCTTGCCACGCAGGCGGGGGCTTGCCTAGCAGTGCTTTCCCACGCCGCTGGACCGGCTGTGGCTGGTGCCCTTCTGAGAATGGGCAGCTGTAGATGCTCACCACAGCCATGGGTGCACTGCTTCTGTGGTCCTGCATGGAGATGCCTCCGCCAACATGCTCTGCAAAGCACTGCTGAGCTACCTGGTACCCTGCACCATGACCACACAGCTGCAGCCCTGCACTACAGACTGCCTCTGTGCTGTTTTATAAATCCCTGACATTATGAGCAGTGGCTTTTATTAAAACAGACAACTTAGACCTGGCTGGAGACCCCAGCACTGCCTTCTGGTGCTGCAGCAACCAAGGTCTGTGTTGGTCCTGCACAGACAAGTGGGGTGACCCCGTGGACTAAGCCGAGTACCACGCTGTACTGAAACCCTCCCACGGTGCCTGCCCATTTGGGGGCGCGGGGGGTCTTCACCCAGCTTCCCACAGCCACCAAGTGCTGTGCCCAGGGACATGCACCATGCCAGCCATAAGGATTAACCCACCACAATAACATCAATGTAATTTTGTTAACTGTCTACTCCGCTCTGAACAAGAAAATACCAGCTTCTTTGACAAGTCTATATTTAAGGTTTTCTTTCCAAAGACTGCCTCATTTTGTATTCCTAGACTTTTCTACCAGCTTGTCCAAAGCAGGAACAAAACATGCATGACAAAGACAGAGGCTGTGTGCCCTGACACACACTCTGTCCAACCTCAATCTAAAGTGGAAATTACTGGTACAAAACAAAGAAACCTCCATAGTTTATCAGTCCTAATCCAATTAAAGCTAATAATGTAAGTTACTAATAATAGTACGTAGTTCTCTTGAACAGAAATAAAAGTTGTACTGCTTACTGTACAACTGAGAGATGGAGACAGACACAGCAGTAAAACACAAGCTGAGTCTCCAGGTCAAACCAGGTCATGCCCTGACCACACTGTTCCTTGCTTTTCAAGTTTCATATTATTAATTTCTTGAAACACATGTTCCTACTTAAGCCAATGGGAAATTTGCCATTGACTTCAAAGCGATCCGGAGAGAGCTGCTGCAGCAGTCGCTCTCCTTAAGATGGACCGTGCATTCCCGTTTTGGCAGGGCACTAGCAATCCTGCCGGCTTAGAAAGTCATGGTCACACTTAACACCGCAAGTGCTGGGTGAAAGTTTTTGCAGGAATACTCTGCTAAACTTCATCATGGCAGAATCACGATCTGCACATCATTTGTGCAGAATTCAACAAATAGATTCATAAAAATGATTAAAAATAAATGCGTGCTGTAGTGGCTCTGCCCAGAAAGGGATGAGTCACGGTTTCGCAGGGCACTCTCTGTGGCAGTACCAGACACTTGAAAAATGCAAGAGGGCAGAGGTTCAGTCCCCACAGTTGGTCTCCCCAGGTGGTCCCTGGTGAACTGGGGTCCACTCAGGGTGGAGGAGCTGAAGGGTGGGAAGTTTGTGGCCTGGGCTTTTCCTTCTCATCTGAACAGGAGAGGGCTCATTCCCCAGCAGAGCTGTACTGACAGCAAGGGCAAGGTAGCGTTGTATGTCACCCGTCCAGGCCATGCAAGTCCTTGTGACTCCTCTGTCAAAAACCCAGTGATGTCTTTGTGCGTTGCCATGGAGAAAAAGTGATGTCAGAGACCGAGGCGGCCATTGAGCCCACTCTCCTGCTTCCAAGAATCTGCAAGAGTTTCTAGAGAGACACGTCTCCCTCTTCCTTCACTCCTCCAAGGCTTCTCTCTGTCTCTCAGCTCCTGCTTTCAGAAATCAGCAGGGATCATAGAATCGTTTAGGTTGGAAAGGACCTTTAAGATCATCAAGTCCAACTGTAGATTCATCAGGCACAACAGGCACCTGCCTTCTGCTTGGCAAAGCTCTGGCAGGAATGGTGACACCCAGCATCTCTACCCTTGGCCACCCACAAAGCAGCTCTCAAGGCAGAGCATTGCAGAACAAGAGTCAGATCTTCTCGGTTACCACTTATCACCCCTATGACCTCTTAATTTCTTTCCTCAGAAAGAACAACTTCCCAGCTCACCTTCTGAAGGTAACCGCCACTTTATAAAATGATTTCTCCCACCTCTTATAAAATAATCTCATAACATTCCCCATGGCTTTAATAGTAATAACAAATTACTCACTGTTGGCAGCAATTGCGATGGATAGAAAGGGCAGGGATGACAAACTGCTGGTCGCCCTGCTGAGCACTGCCCCAGAGGAAAGGGCAGCTCAGCAGAGCTCACCCACCTCCCAAATCGAGGTGGGCAGCCAGGAGTCTCCTCCAGCCGCAGAAGGCTCGGAGGGAGCAGGTACGATAGCTACAGGCCAGTCCCTCTGTATTACTCTGCATTTTAAGAGGATATGGTGTTTATTCTGGGTTCTGACTTGCTGTTTGACTTTGGGCTATGCTCTGTCTCTCTCACAACCAACACGCCAGGATACACGGAACACTCTTCGTGCTACTGCTTTTCTACCAGCAGCCAGGCATTCATCTGACCCAGTGGTGAAGCACACAATATGGGCCAAATGGGTATGAGATGCTCCACCGAGTGCTGCTAACACTGTAGACAGAGCCATGTAGACGCTCAAGGGAAATTAAAGCCAAGGAACAAAGATTGTGGTGGAAGAGATGCCCAAAGACCAACTGTCCCTCTTGAACAATATCCATTTTCCTTTCAATAGTCCACAGCTGCCCAGCAGACAAGGGCTGAGCCCCCAGGAGAGCTCGGTTGTGAGCAATTTTTTTTACAGACTATGTCTGCAGGGCCTTGTTCAAAGGTCCATCTTCAAGCAGGGTGAGGGCTGAGAGGGAGAAGCACTGGAGGTGCAGCTGGCATTGGGATGGGAAGGGGCTGCCCAAGGGAAAAGTGGTTTATATCCTTTTTTGTACAACAGTAGTCTCTGAAAAGATGCTCTTTAGAGGGGGAAATGCCGCAATACCCAGGTGATGCTCTTATGTCCCACCAGCAGAGCCCGACTGATAAACCGGAGCAGGGACTCTGGCCCCGGGGTTGAGTTTGGTTCCAGTCTCTTTGTACGAAGCCTGGCCACTGCTGTGGGGTATGTGTGTGTTTGTGTCAAGCCAGGAATTTTATCCTTCACACACCTCTGTTGGGGAACATGAAAAGCTGGCCATCAGGCGAGCAGCACAGCCAGGAGACCCACATGTGCCCAGCATGACTCGCTCTGGCAGGTGAGCTCAGAGCCTCAGCTTGCTTCCCTGCGCTCCAGCACTTCCTTACTCATTCATGTATCCACACTTGACTGCGAGAGCCACATCTCCAGCAGCTTCTCGTAAGGAACAGGACTGAGAGAGAAACCCCAAGAGGATGTGAAAACAGCACAGTAAGAGAGTCTTGCAGCTTCCAGATGAAGACAGGCTTTGCTTTCAATGCACAGCATTTCCTTCCTCTGCAAAAAGTCTAGGGAGAAAAAAACCAGTGACACTGCTCTAACCCCTGCCTTTTGGAGAGCCCTCTCTTTCCTGCAGGCACCAAGTGCCGTGGGTGTTTGCTGCAGTAAGCTCCCCTGACAATGCTGCATGTACTACCTGTGCTGTGATGCCAGCTCTTCTTAAAAAGGCTCTTGCTGGCTACAGCCAAGATAAACCCATGCTTTGTCCAGGGTAACGTGTGTAATAACACAAGCCAAAAAACCATCTGCGGAACCATGCTGCTATTCTCTTACTTTATTGTAAGGTTTCCCATAAATTACCCGAGCGCGATCCAACTCAGTCATTAAAAGGCCACCAACCCAGAGACACAGTACACAAATGTGTATTTCTTGTGTCTGCTGACAGCTGCACAGCATCTCCCAAGGCTGCTGGGACCCCCTTCCCAGGCCACTCTCCAGCAGCATTGCTGCACTGCTGGCAACAGCAGCCCAGAAAGCTCTACAAAGTGGACACCTCCTGTGGAAGCCATAAGAGTCCAGCCTGAGCCCAAGACTCACAGGTCTTCCTTACAGTTCATTATTATTTATTATTTGTACTGTAGAAGTACCTGAGAGCCTACTAATATGACTAGAGGCTGTTTATGTCAGATGCTAACACCAACAGAATAGCAACAATAACTGCCCTTGCCAAGAGGTTCAGAAACATACAGATCACTTTGGGTAGAAGGGAGGACTTGAAAGACAGCGGAGGGAGAAGTTAGATCCAGATGGGTTCAGAGCTTTCAGTGGAACCCAAAGCAAATTGCATTTCCCACCAGTAACACCGGGGTTGCACACATCTGCCTCTGGAAGGTTTGACCCATCACCATACTGCTCTGAGCACAACCGCTGTCCTGGACAGCACTGCTTTGCATTCTGGCTTTGAAAACTGGGAGACAGAGACGGATCCTAATGCAGACAGCGACAGCCATAAGGTAAAAATGATTACAAGAAATACAAAAACCCTAGAGCATGTGAACAAACCACAGCAGATGAAGACTCCTTCCTCAAAATGGAAACTCAGTCCTGTTACATGTTGAGTGTGCTCAGTGCCTTTTCAGGGCAGGAGGTCAAGAGTCCCCATGCCAGATCCAGACCAGGCCCATTCAGCTATGATTTCCAGTCTTCCCTTGAAGCATTGGGCTTTGTTTTCAGTCTCAGCCCAGAGAACTCAGCTGGATAATGTTTTCGCTTCAGGATGGCACATCCCACTTTCCCACCAAACATCTTCTGTGTCTGGCCAGTGATCAACTTGCAAAGTCCCCCGAGACTTTTGGATGCCCTAAGCTATGATTATGGGTTAAACCCATTCATCTCTAATCCTAGAGGGTGCTTGTTAGCTGCCCTGCAATTAAACCCACTGTGATGTCCACAGGGCACTGATTTGAAAGGAAAGGTGAGCCAAATGGTGCCTGTTTTTAGGAAGGAGGGGAGGCACAGGAACCTGCTTGGTGTCCCTTTCCGTTGTTGCAGATCTCGGGAGCAGCTTGTGGCTCACTGGAGGCCAAGAGACACCTCCACCCACCCACGCTGCTCCCCAGGATGGAGACAGGAAGGGAAACCACCTCCGTCCCCTGTACCCTTGGGATGCTGTTTCTGGGCTGCACCTGCCAGAAGGAAGCGTGAAATACTGAACTATCCTTCAGGCCACCGAAATGCTGCTGTGCGGGGATGGGAGAGAGACGTGGGACCAACAGCAGAGGCCTTCCTCCAGGAAACTGAGGTCTGAGGAGGAGGCGAGAGGTTGGGAGGGTGAGAGGTATCCAGCTGGAGGGGGAACAGGGGAAGTCTGGGGCCTGCAGAGAAATGCTTCATGCTGGGAAAGGAAGTTGTCTTCCTTTCGGCTGCTTGATGTTTGTTCGGACTTTGGTTCTCATCAGACATGGATACAGATGCACGGACACATTCGGGTATTGGGAAGTGTCAACTCTGAACAGCAGGGTGGCTTTTGAGCTCTCCCGCTGTGCCTCTGGCAGCGTCTTCCAGCCATGCCACCTGGCCATAAACCACCACCACAAGTCCTCCACTCCCCTGGCAATCGCTTTCTGCATCCACTCCTGGAGGGCATGCAGCTGCAAATCCAAGCACGCTCCAGCGTGCTTCCTAGTGCCCTTCCTCCCCTTTGCTCTTTTCAAGGCTTTACAACCAGTGGCAACCTCAACCTGACCAACCTGCAGGCACAGCCTCTTCCTCTCCAGGAGGGACGCTGACTAAAGAACCAACACCTCTGAACATCCCCACTGCAGGTTTTAAGCACAGGAAAGCTGTATTAACTCTTGATTTGAGATGAGGAAAGGAAGAGGTGCAGCTGGCAGCCTAACATGCAGATGTAATGGCAGAAGAAACTGATAGCCTCAATACCTGGACAAAGTGCTTTAGCACTTTGGTTGACTGCGGAGAAGACCATGGGCTATAAAATTGCATCATGAGCTGCATACAGGGGATATCAGTGTAGCTGTTTCATTGGTACCAAAGGGAATAGATCTACTGAAATGTTTATACTATAAATAGATATACTACCTCATGGCTTTATAGCACCTTGTCACTGCCCAAACCAGAGCAATGAAACACAAACCCAACACCCCAAAGTCCACTGCAAATCAGCCTTTCCTGTTGGGTCTCCACTAGGCACCCCTCGCCATTGCTCCTGGGGGCAGCAAGGCTGGAAATACCACAAAGGAAAGCAACCAGATTGACCAAAAGTGTGATTCTGCGCACACCAGTGGCTTGCAGAGACTCAGCCAAGTGCAGGGGGTGATTCTGCTCTCTCAACTTGGAGAGGGTAGAAGAGTTTGTTGCCAGGGGTCTGGGGGCAGGTGATGAGAAATTCAAGCTCTTCCCAGAAAACAGTGAAGTCACCTCTCCTCTTTCTCTAGAAGAGTAGAAGGAACAAGGAAATGTTTTCTTTCCTTTCACTAGGACTAATTACTCCCATTGCCCCTTGATGCCAAAAATGCAACGCCTTCCCTTTTCCCAGGTGCCAAGGCCCATCTGCATTATTGCACAACCAGCCATACCACCTCTCTGCATCTTCCTGACATTTCAGCAAGTCACAGGAATGATGAAGTTTGTGGCTGGCCTAAAAAATCCTCTCCCCATTCAGGCTATTCTCTTTATCCATTACTGGACAAATTTGTGCTATGGCTGAAATGCCTGTCCTTACTCCCTGCAGCTCCAGCCTGCACCCTTTGCCTGAATTTTCATGTAGTCCTCTGTGCCCTTGAGCCCAGCTGTGTAGCAGTGGGGAGGTATTGCTCCTCCTCCACGTCTGATTGCGTTGCTCTCCGTGACGGGTGGTGTGGTTGGGCCGGAGCAGGGAAAGTGGCCATCTGCCAAGAGTAAGGTCAGTACAGCCTGGGAAACAAAAGGGAGCTTGGCAGAAATAGCCTTCTGTTACCTCTGGGTTAGCACAGGTAGATGCTACCTCAGGTGCTGGACCGACAGCATTATACCCAGCACATCACCACATTTATTTTTTGTCTAGACTTTTCTTCTTCTGCCAAGTGACAACCCCATTCTGCTTTCTCGACTGACCTCCAAAGCAGAATATCCAAGACAATAAAAATGCAATGTCTGCCTGGAAACCACCCAGGCAAGCGGCCAGATCTGTAGGCCAGCTCTTCACCTCAAGGCTCACAGCCAAAATCTTGCCCTCAGACACAATTCCTCCTGAAGCCAGCCAGAGCAGCAGACCAGCATCTGCTCACCAGATCTGGCCAGCAGTTACAGTGCAACCTGGGCACAGGCTAGGCTCTTCGTTGGTGTAAAGCATCTGAGCTCCACGACTGAGAACAACCTTCACCCTGAGGGTAGAAAAGTGGCTGTTCCTATAGGACCTGTGTTCAGTAGAAAGTTCAAGATAGATAAGTAGAAAGATTTTAATAGATTCAAATGAGAGCTACTCAGTAGCAAGCAGATACGACTGTCATGGCAGACGGGACTCCTGGGTTGCTTGTATACACCAAGCTTTGCAATAAACCAAAGCGTGAGCAACCCACAGCTTGCACAGGCCAGGTCTCCTCTCATGTCAGTGTTAGGGAGGAGCTTGGACATCAGAGCACTAAACTTTCTTCATATTAAAATGGTAGTTATGCTAAATAACGACAGAAGTACAGCACCAAAATGTTTTTCAGCCACGAGAATTACAGAATTTGGAGACAAAAATGTGTATTTAAGCAGCTTGTATCATAAACCTGTGCTGCTTTAGTCCTCTGTTTCCTTGCCTAGGTCAGAAAAAGCCTCTGCATATGCATATGGCCTTGTTCTGACAAGCTCTTAAGGATAAATGCTTATCGAAAGCTTCTTCTGAAACAGATATTTCTTGCATAACCCTCTCAGTATGGGAGCTGTGTTATGATACCCAAGTGCTGCTTCTTTCCAGATCTGACTACTTTAGTCCAGCTCTCTCCGCTCCTGTCTTTAATTTTTCCCTTCCCAAGGTGCCCAGGAAAAGTGTCGCTTTGCCAGATTGAGGCATGCTTGGAATTGGTAACGACAGTCTGTAAGACCTCTCCAGCAGTGCTCACTGCGCTAACCTTCCCACTAACACATACATTTACACATTTATGGGTATATTTATGAGACAGAGCAGTTTATTATTCACATCCAGCCTCACACCTAGCTTTTCTGCTAAGCTAATGGTGCTGGAGATGGTCCCATTTGAGACAACCTGCATCTCCCTGGGTGAAGGTTGGGAAACATGCATCGTTTTCACAAGCAGCTCACAGGAGACAGCCATCTTCAAGGACTGTCCAGACCTACAGCCTCAGGGTCAAAGCCTGAGCAACAGCTCCCACGAGCCATCCCTCTGCTTCTGCAACACAAGCACCCAAACAGAAAGTGTTTTTGCAGAGGTGAGACCATTTATTTGAGAAAACTGCCTATGTCCAGTCTCTCCTGACTACTGCAGTTCCTTCAATAATAGCTTCATTTCCCCCTTTCCCTCTATATTTTGACTCCTCAAACTAGAGTGCGGTGCTTACTGTGCTTTATTCTAAAGTTATGGCAGTGTTGCTTGCCAGCACCTACAACAATTTGGGATTGGTGCAGCCATTATCTGGGCCTTCTTTAGAGATTTATTCTGAGAGCCTTTCTTCAAACATGGCTTTCAAAATTGTTAACATAGACCAAGTCTTGGAAAAGGCAATTTGTCTTCATCACCAAGAAAGAAAACATACCATGAACTAATTAGCACTGATGAGTTATGCTGCCTCATACTTTCACATCAGAGTGGGACACCTGGGATGAGACATGTGTGTACTAGTGGCATCGCACCAAATTACACCAGCTGAGGCCTGGCACAGGCACTCTCATCTGGTTGCAGAAGGAAAACAATAGCAAGCAGAGACATCTTAGTCACTTAAGGCAAGAAAAGTGTGATGCAACTGCTCTCAAACCAGATAGTTGAACAACCCCTGGCAGCATCTGCTTGCCATGATACCCAGTCCAACTCACGCTGATGACAACTCACCACAAAAGGGCACTAGGGGCATGTTTGTCCAGCAGCCTGGTGGCTAGATACAGCCCCGGCAATGCAACCAATGGGACTACAGGGCCCTCCAAATTTGGGGGCAACAAAGAGAACATATTTCTTCTATTACTGGACAGCCTCCCCCTAATCATCTTTAAATGAGCACACTCAGTTCTGCAATCCTTCCAAAAGGAGAAACGCAACGGTGCCCAGCGCCAGAGCAATTTGGGGGATGCTATGCACCACACTAACCATTTAAGGTCAAACAGCTCATTAGCCAACCCAAACTAGCATTCAAAGAGGGCTCAGCTCACAGCTAACCCTGGTTAAACGCCATGATAGATGCCTTAATCAGCACACGAGCCTTTCTGGAGGTAGCCTGGCTGGATTAACACACAGCACTGCCTATGCCTGGAAAGCTGGGCCGCTGTGGTCTCCACACACAGGCACCAAGCACACACTCCTTCTGCCAGCAGCTCCTGCTCAGGGTACATTCCCACTTCGCCTCCTTCCAACACCCTCATCAGCCACACATCTTTTCCCAGCCATATGTGACTGTGAAAAAAAGTGCTTTTCTCGGTCTGGCCACAGTGAGCCCCTGGGGACCCGAGAGAAGTACACGGCCGCGCACAGAGCGGGAAGGGCAGGCTGCTCGGCAAGCACCAACCGCACGGCCCCCTCCCCATCCCCTCCAGCGCCCGCTCCTCGGCGGGGCAGCCCCGCGGCGGGG
>NW_009595459.1:0-20565 GCF_000690535.1 Cariama cristata
TGCCTGCAATGGCTTCTTTGAAACAGCCAGCCTGTAAAATACAGAAAGTAGGGGTTTATAGCAGTCCACAGTCCCCTCGAAGTGGTACCCAGCATGCTTGCTCTGCTGTAATGTGCTCCTGGACACTCTAATGCTCTTGGACACATCCTTTTCAGGCTGTTTCTTTTTCTGGTAGTACATTACTAGAACAGCAATGGCAGAGGATATATCTCCACAAGAATGCTATTGTCCCAAAGTAGACTTGGAATGGAAGGATCAAGGCTTTCATCCCATTTATGAATAATAATAAGAAATAATTTTCTTTAACATTATAACATAACATGGTAAAATCACCTTGCTTAAAAGGAACACAGAGATAATTTATTTTATTGAACAGTTATGGCATATTACAAATGTCCTACGTATATTATTTCTAGGAGTCAACCACTTTGCATTTTGATTATATAAAATGCAATAACACAATTGTATAAATTATCAAGCTTTTCTTCCACTGTGGTAAATTCATGCAGCGCTTACCTCTTCTGCGGCTCAGTTGCTTTATGTTGTTTGAGGATTGATCATTTTAAGCACTGGAATTTATTTTAGTATTTAAACTGAAACCTGGTGGGTACACAGCCACTTGTTTGAGCATCCATCCAGTAGGATGGTCTGGACAGATACCAAACTCCATGTGCAATGTATAGGAGAGGAAAGAAGAAGGATAGTGGCTTGGGGGTTTGAAGCAAGATCATGGCTTGGTGAACATGATGCTTACCTTGCCTGTGATTGCCTTCCAAAATACGGCACTAACTTTACAGAAGTTGTTGGAGATACTGCAGAAGTTACTGCATGTTACATTCTTCATGCACAATGCCTTGATTTACTTGGTTCTTGGCACTCTGCTTCAGGGAGGTCTCATGGCAAAAATGGCATTTAAAGGATACTAGTATAGGAAATGTCTGAGAAGAAAGGGAGGAATAGTATGGTTTGGATAATTTAAAAAAAAAAAACCACAAGAGGAATAGCAGAGTCCTACAAAACAATTAATAGTGCAAGGAAGGTTTATCAGATGCTCCTCCTTTCAGATAGGAACATGTAGCTTAATGGAAAGGTAACATACTTTGAACTGAAGTAATTACCACACACAATGTGCAATTAACAATTGGAGCTTTTCATCACTAGGTAACTTTAAGACCAAGAGCTTAGAAGGTGTTGTGGTTTAACCCCAGCTGGCAACTCAGCCCCACCCAGCCGCTCGCTCCCTCCCCTCACAGTGGGATAGGGGAGAGAATTGGAAGAGTAAAAGTGAGAAAACTCATGAGTTGAGATAAAGACAGTTTAATAGGGAAAGCAAAAGCTGCGTACGCAAGCAAAGTAAAACAAGGAATTCATTCCCCACTTCCCATGGGCAGGTAGCTGTTCAGTCATCCCTGGGAAAGCAGGGCTCCATCACCTGTAACAGTGACTTGGGAAGACAAACGGCATCACTCTGAAGGTCCCCCACTTCCTTCTCCTTCCCCAGCTCTATATGCTGAGCATGACGCCATACGGTATGGGATATCCCTTGGGTCATTGGGGTCAGCTGTCCCGGCTGTGTCCCCTCCCAACTCCTTGTGCCCCCCAGCCTCCTCACAGGTGGGGTGGGGTGAGAGGCAGAAAAGGCCTTGACTCTGTGTAAGCCCTGCTCAGCAATAACAAAAACATCCTGGTGTTATCAATGCTGTTTCCAGCACAAATCCAAAACACAGCCCCATACCAGCTACTGTGAGGAAAATTAACTCTGCCCCAGCCAAAATGAGCACAGAATGATAAAAAGGGGATTATATGATATTCATATGGATAATGAGAAGATCAAGATTTATTACATAAATTCAGAATGTGGAAGAGAAAGCCTCATGTTTTTAGGATTTAAACTGACAGAATCACTAAACATTAACTGACAGGAGTAGGTAAGAACTTCCCTGAGGGCAGGTTTTTCAACATTAGGTTTTTTGCATCCTTTTTTTAAATTTTTATTACACTTGGTGCTACTAGCCTGGATAGGATTTAAGATTGTCATCTGTGAGACTAAGATATACACCAGAAATTTTTAAATCCTTAGTAGCTTTTAAGAGCAAAGAGTTGTTCTGAGCATAGCTTTGGAAGTATTTACAACACTGTGAAGGTTTTGTTGAAGTATTTTAAACGTGCAGTAAAATTGAGGTCCAACCTTTTAAGGATGGCAAATGCACACTTTGGCGGAGGGGTGGGTTTTTCCTCTAAACTTACTGCCCTCGCTCTCAGCACAGAGGCATGGGCATGTATCTGAGTACTTTGGCTCCTAAACACTGGCAGTAACTGCCACATCTTCTTCAGGGTGCCTGCTTTTCACCTAAGCCTCCAACACCATGAAAAATACTTGCAGCTCAGAAATGCTTCAGGTCTTGTCTCTAAAGCTTTCTCCAGACATTTCTACCCTTATTTCTGCATGTTCTTACGTCTGCTTTAGTCCTGACAGGCTTCAGGAGTTCAGCAAACAGCTCTTAACTTCCCGAGTTCAATTAACCAGCAGGTAGCGGTCAAGCAAGCGAAGCTCTGAAAGGACACTTGGCTAGAGTAGGGCTGGGATCCAGGCTGACACCATCAGTGATGGAGGTCTAAATGTTCAAGGTTTTCTCCTTTACAGTCTCCCTTGTCTCTTTGAGGTCTCACGAAGAATAACCCTTCCTTAAGTGTTTTACTAAATGAGCTTTATGTGACTTTACACTTGCAATCTGCAGAAGATTTAAGACACAAGTTGAGAGTTCCCAATTGCTTGTGAAAATCGGAAGATCCCACTTAGAGCTCTTCTGTTATGCTTGTCATAGAAAATATTTCATACTATTTTGGAGTTTTTTAATCATGGCTCATCATTATCCATTATAACGAATTATTATTATTTTCTTAAATGAGGGATAAGTGAAATCAGAGATTCCGCTTTGAGATTACAGTCTATCTTGTGGATTGCTGTCATCTAGATCAGAAAAAGGGGATGAATATCCCTGAAATAAAGGATTTTATAGGAAACTGTAATGTATAGGTGTGGCCTTCCAAGTCCAGTTATTCTTTTACACTTCTAATTCTAGGATTTTGAAATAGAGCAATAAAAATAAACCTGCAAAGGTGCAGAATTAATCAGTGAGACAAAGTAGGAAATGTTTACTTTTAGTTGTGTTTTTTGCCAATCAAAACACACATTCTTAAGTAATGAATAAACAATCTATTCAGTGATTTAGCTCTGTTTATTTCCTTCAATATGATATCGTCTTTTGAGGCAATTTACAAACTTGGTGAGAAACTGTGCGACATAGTGTGAAATGATATTTGTAACTGCGCCTAGGACTCAATCAAAATTGATAGATTTCTGCTGGGCAGATCATAAATTCAGTGCTCCCTTTAATACAGTCCTTTCATTATTACTTGCATATTGGTTGTTGCTATGCCACTGAAAAATAATTTAAGAGTATATAAGAAATTTTCCTTCTAGAATGGTGAGGTCAACATATAAAGCAGTAAACATTGTATTATGATTATCATTCACTTGTAAGCTTTTCTGGTCTGATTCAGTTTGCAGTAGATTCTAACAGTTAAGAAGGATAATCTTTAAAAACAAGTAAAATGATAAATTGTGAAGGGCTAAACTGTGTACACCAGTTTAGTTCAATAAAACTCTTTATGTATAAATAACATCAAAGAGCCACTGATTCTTGCTGAGGGCTATTATTGACTTAGAGAAGTCTCACATATATCAATCAATAGGTAGGTTTGGCCATAAGATTTTTTTACTACTAAGTGAAATGAACTGAAAAAAATTACTTGAAGTTAACTATCTTAACATGTTATGTTTCTCAAAACTGTTCCAATAAGAAAGTGGAGTTGCAATAACAATGAAGTTTTTCTTGAAACCGCAAAGACTTAGTGGTACAAAAATTAGAAAGAATATACTTGAATACTACTTGGATACTACAACTAAGCAACGTAGACTGTGTTGCTGCTGCTCCTGGCCTGTATAGACCAAACTGATAGAGATCCCATCTATACTGGAAGATGTATGGATGAAAAAGACTTAGCCAAGTTTCAAGGAATTGGATGAGAATGAAGTGTCTTGGACTTAAAGCAGGTAAAATACAGGGTAATGCTGATACAGCAGTTTAGAGAAGGAAAGAGAAGCAGAAGAAGTGCTGGATGATATAAAAGCCCTGACTGAGGACTGAGTGCTTGTTGTGTAGTTGTAACCCTTTATTATAGGGCACAAACATGGCCATATTTTACACCAGAGTTTTTGGCCTTGCTGGAGATGCTGAAAACTCTTAAATGCCCACATAATGATTCCCACACCTTTCTTTTTTGGTTAACTCTTCTGGTACAGTTTGAATGTCGATTATAGAAAGAGTTGCTGAAGCGAGATGGACTAAATCTCACTGTGGACTCTTTTTTGTGCCTCTGACTACAAGAGGGGGATGGTCATGGCTCTGCCAAGGTTAACTTTGTGCTCCTTTGGCGAGGAGAGCTGTTAATTCAATACAGAACAAATGTCCTTCTTTTTCCCCTTTATTAGCAAGAAGCTGGCTACAATCTAGTCATTTCTATGACCTGTTTCTTCTAGAACAAAAGGTTAATTCTGAACACTAAGTTTCTAAGAGAAGTTCTGATATGTTTATTTTTACTTTAGGAGAGCAAACTCTCATCTGTAAGAGACCTCTAAAGGACCTGTTCAGAAAATACTCTTGATGTTAAACACCTGTGAATAAACAGAGCTAAAACAGTTAGAAATGTCAGCTTAAGAGTATTCCTACTTAATAGCATATGCAGTAAATCAGTCTAGCAAATGGGATCCTGTTCCACAAGAATGCCAAAATCCAAGAGCTTCTAGAGGGGAAGGGCTGCTACTACTTTTATAGAAGATATTAGAAATTGCTTTTTGAATTTGTTGGCATTTCCCATGATACTTGGCAATTTGGGGTTATTGAGAAATATTAAAAAGGAGTTTTTAGTGCTAAGACTCTCTGCATGTAACTATGAAAAAAAAATCATAGAATCATAGAATCATTATGGTTGGAAGAGACCTCAAAGATCATCAAGTCCAACCGTATACCTGATGCCACCATGTCTACTAAACCATGTCTCGAAGTGCCACATCTAAACGTTTTTTGAACACCTCCAGGGACGATGACTCCCCCCCCTCCCTGGGGGAGCCTGTTCCAATGCCTAACAACTCTAACAGTGAAGAAGTTCTTTCTAATGTGCCTTTTATGTATTTATTTAAAGGATTAAAGAGTAATAACAAAATGGTTTTATACAAGGAGATGTTAAGTTCTGTTTGCTTTCATATCACAAGACCTCATATCCCTTAAGGTGACTCAATAGTTCAACTCACATATGAAAATATGGTCTGCTTTATTGATAGTAATATTCAATACAGTCAAGATTTTCTGACTACTTCTTTCCAAGTGGTCCTTCTGCAAGAACAGAACAAACATCCAAAATGGATTATCCTATTGACTCCTGAGTCTTTATTTTATTTTATCCCTTTCTATTACTGAGGTGTAAAGATGCATCTGTACACCAAGTTAATTTCAAATCAATTTTATCACTTTGATCAGTCCCAAACATTCCACTGAGTACTATTGGTTTATACACAAATGTCTTCTGTAACAAAATATAAAGATAATAATTTTACCAGAAGTTCTACAGAAACAGTAGAAAATAAACAGATTTCAGGATCAAAAATCAACGAACTGATCTGTTAGTAGTCTAGTACCAGGCAACAATACTTTCTTCTTGTGGGGAATTTTCTTTGTCAGTGATTATTTTTTTCTTGATACATAGTTCTGTGTAAACATCAAGATACTCAGTTTTAATCACTAGAGTTCACCTATACTTATCCATTGCCTGTTGCAAGGAGCCAGACTCTGTGTTATGCAAATGAAAACTCCATCTGCATCCTTGACTGTACCCCATGGTATTTTCAAAATTCTAAACCACTGTTAAATAAACAGTCATATCAGTGAACTCTCATCACAGTAATTACCATTAGTAGTGTCAGCTGGGAAAGTCCTGCTGAGGCTGTGCCTACGAATCTGGGACGAGGTCATGTGGGAGCCAGCCCTGACCCCCAGAACAAGAGGAGGAGGATGACCCCTCCTTCCCCTCACTCCTGCTAGGTAGCATTTGGCCCTGGCCTTCCATGGGCCCCAGGCTGTGGTGCTGTGCCCCTTGTAATTATTGTCTGTGCCTTTCTGCTTCAGAATGTCTGCAAAAATGATGCTGTCGCAAGCTGCTGAGATGTTTTTCGCAGTGTGACAGTGAGGTGGTGGGAATATTTGAAGAGACAGGGCTCGCTGGAGGTGTTGGTAGGCTGTGCAAAGCGATCTCGATGTTTCTTGTACAGACTGATCTCTGGAAGGAAATACCACCTTCTTGGCTTGCTCCAAAAGTGTGGAACTTTAACTAATGTGTGTTTATTGTGGATGATCAGGGACTAGACTGGAAGATAAAGCATTTTACAGGGTTAGTATAATATCTTCTGCAAGATAACTGTATTTAAGCTGTTAAGATGCAGCCTACAGCACCATGGCTATGTCAAGTAACAAAAATAACAGTAATAGTGATCAAATGGATGAGTAGCAATTTCAGATTCAGGTTGTCACACGCTCAGCCTGTCCCAAAATCTAGCAGCAAAGTAACAGCAGTAAAGAGTACATGGACCCAGTGAGGCACCCATCTTCAGTTGCTGGGGTAGTTTAAATACTCAGTATTATTTTAAGATTTTCAATTTTTTAATTTTTTTAATTGAGATGGATTGATATTTCCCTGTCTGTAATGACAGAGGTGTAGTGAACTGCTACAGTATTTCATGCAGTACAATTTAGTTATGGTGACCTATCAGCTGAGTATAAAAAGACATGGAGCAGGTAAGCTAATGTTTCATAGCTCTTTAGTTGTATTATGCATTGTGATTCAGAGCTATAACTACATATATGGAAAATATCACTGCAAACATGGCTACCATGTACGCAGTTTAAATAAGACGGATCAGATTATCTGAAAATAGATACTGCTGTAAAGAAATAATATCCTCGTAGTTAAGTCATTATAGGTGACATGAGAATCTAGTGCAAACCGACCCGCACATCCTTCCCAGGAAGAACACCTTGGAGAGGACAAGCCCACCGTGTACTGCGGCTCATTGCCAAGGCTGTTGCGGGCCGGTTGGCCACACAGGGAGGAGAGGAGCTCTCCCGAGGGACGAGTCGCTCCCTGCAGCTTGATTTGGTCAGAGTTGTAGCACATCGATCTCGCTTGCTGCAGCGGTTTGGCTTTGCAGATAGCACAGCGGTTTCATTGGTTCCATTTTTCCTTGTTTTACAATTCAAAGCTGTGGTAAATAATTAAAGATTAAAGGGAAGTTAAACGTCAGGAAATAGATAAGAGACTGAAATTATTAGCAATTCCTGTCCCTAATGGCATCTCAGGTTGTTATTGTTGTCTCTCTGCCTTGCCTCCTCCTCTGTCCCGCAGTGTGGTACAATGGGGATCTCTGCTGGCATTGGGAGCTAGCTCAGGCGAATGGGGCTCAGCTTGAGCCATGAGCTTAACTGTAAATTGAATATAACATTGCATTGTCCAAAGAACAGACCAGGAGGAAGAAAACTGTGGTTGTGCATTGATGTTTGACCTCTGTGAGGGTGCTGACAGACATGGAAACATAAGCAAATGCCCACTCCCATCCAGGCATGCAGAAGAGCCAGGGGCCATTCAGGGAAGCTTTTTCCTTGCGATGGATCCCACAGCTGGTAGTCAGCAGAAAAATGAGAAGCATCTCACTTTCTCTCCTGTGCACTGATACAGGGCAAACCATGCTCCAGTTCAAAACAGACAACCAGAAAAAATATGGATGTTCATGGAAAGAATGGATAATTATTTTAAGTATACTGTAGTATTTGTAATGCCTTCTCCAGGAAACATAGTGAAAATGTAGAAAAATGTTGTTACAAAGTAACACTGAAATCCCATTTCCAGTTGTACCTGTTCTGAATTTTTCCTTGATGATTCCGTTTCAGGAGTAACCTTTTCTGTAGGGTGAAGCATGACCTTTCTCTTCAACATGAACTTTACAATATGCTTATTTCCCTGGTAAGCTAATAAGGAAATATATATGTGTATATATATAAAAAAACTCATCAGCCTCACTTGTAAATTTGTAGCATGTTCCTGTTTTATCCCCTGTCCGCAAAAAGGACTTTTCACCATCTATGTTAGGGAAAATCTCTTAATGTTGTAACACATTAGTGGATGAAATCATGGTTTTGGCTAGACATGTTGTACAGGTATGCTTAAGACCAGCAAAAATAAAGTGCTGATTTCTGTTCTTGCCCACTAAGTAGGGTTTTTCCATCTAATGGGCACTGAAGCACACTTCTGACCTCTGCAACTTGTTGCCAAGTCACTGAAGCAGTAATGAGCCATCTACGAAGGGTGAAAGCTTCCCATCCAGGTTTTGTATGTCTGAAATGTGTTGTAACTTTTGGGGAGTAATTTCTGAGTGCGTCTCAACACAGAAGTAGAACTTTGAAAAGAGCTTTCATTTCCTTCAGACTCTCGGCTCCACTGGAATACCAGACTCTTAGAAATCCTTTCAAAACAATTTCATCATTATTACTGTAATCACTGCACAAGTGGGAAATCCTGCGCAGGATGCCTCTTGTTGCTATGGGACATTGTGGTGGCAGCGCTGCTCACAAATTGATATTATCAATCACAATTTAGTCATTACAGGTTTGCAGTAAGATTGCTGGCCTGCAGTTTTTTGCTACTTTTACTACAGAAGTCTGAAGATCTACAGCACTGCAGAGTTTAAAAACATCTTTTTCCAGGAATTGCAGGAATGTTTGCATTATTTGACTCTGCAGGGAATTTTTCTTAATAGAAATATTTTCTTGCTGGGTCTGTATAAGGACACATGAAAATGTGCTTTACTTTGCAGAGCCTTCTTGAATTACAGGACTCTGTGCAACTGAGTCAGAAGGTGCATTTCAAGGATGATCTGAAATGTTTTACCAAACCAAGTGCTATTTTCATTGCAGATTACTAGCTGTTCCCACTGAAAACAGGGACGTAGTCTGTTCACATATTAGCAGACCTGTGATGATACAGCCCAATGTGAGATGGAGGATGACAGCTCCATGCACAAGCTGTAAAATTCCTGTCTGATTTCTGAGTTGAGTTGGGAATTGCATCTTGGTGCATTCAGAAAGACAAGAAAAATATAATCCAACTCGGACAAACCTCCAGCACCAAATCCTTCTTTATCCTCTACCCCAACACAAGTGTCACACAGGCAGTAAGTAGAACCAGAGGTGAGAGAAAGCACAGAAAGTCTTGCTTTACAAGCCTGAAGAGTAAAGGATCTCGTGGGACCCAGTAGCACTTGTCTACATTAGGATTTTCCAGCAGGAGTCTTAGAGGATTGTCTTCATACCTGGCCATCCTGAGCTCTCTGATTCCACATTTATTTGTATGCATGTGACTAACAGGAGAACTACAGAGCAAAACTTCACTGCTATGCAAATCCTGCCTTTAGCCATGAATTTCCAATTATACATTACTGGGGACACAGGATGGTTACAGGAGTGATTTTAATAATGGATAATTAATTGTATAAACACTTGAACTGTTTATAGGGAGAGGGAAGCTGGCTTGCATGAGTAACAATTAAAGGTAAATTATCAGCCATAACTCTGTAAGCATACCTGCTACCAAAACAGGGAACGAACTTCTTAACACCAACATAGTATTAAGAAGCAGGCACTCTTTTACTGTACTGCTGGATGCACGGGGGATCGCTCCACCTAACATGCATACCCAGCTGTTACCGTGAACAGGTTATATAGACACAATTGTTTACATATTCATTGTAATTCTTTGAATCAGGATGTATATTCATTACTTTTCCCTGAAATCATTTGCATCTGGTGCCTCCCCTTTGGGTGTGCACAGTTAATTATGGGAAGGGTCTTCTGGGGTCTTTTAAGACCCCTGGTGGTTGTCCTCTGGTGTCCGCTGGATGACCTCCTTGTCTTGAGTTTGTGCAGTTCAGTCTTGTAGGTGTGACAAGGGGGGGCTGGAGATTATTGGGTCCAAGTTAATTAATTGAATGACCACTTTGCCAGGTTGTCATATAACTCATTCATGCTCAGTAGCTTAACTCAATCAGTTCCAGGTGTTCTCACCAATTTCTAGGACTTTACACACTCTTACTCCCTTCACAATTCCCTTATTATCAAAGTCATCTTGACCAAAATTCAAAGCAAGGTATAATCAAAACCTTGTAATTATTAACTACAATTCCAGTATAATACTACTAGTTTTCTTATACAAGTAGCTGCTTGTTCTGATGGTGAGATTTCTATGGTTACCTATTTCAAACCTAACAATCTTACCTTATACATCATGCTTTAAAATTTTCCACTCCTTAATCAAACCTAACTCTTCTATATAATCAAATCTTGATTATTTTATCAGTATTTGCAACATACCCAAATCAAGAAATACTGATTTAATCTAATGAAACGCCTCTGCTGAGATATACCTGTACACCCTGTCACAGCCTGCCTTGCAAAACTTGTGGAGAAACTCTTGCACAACTGAATGCAGAAACAGTTCTGAGCTGGTTTTTGTCCCGTTTTTCATATCACTGCTCTAATTCTCGTTTTAAAACTAGAACAAAAAAGTTATCAGTTATCATGTAGAAAAGAGCTCCTTTTGCCACAGAAAGATGCTTTCTGATTATGTATTGCACATCCCTCACATTTATTTAGCTCAATAAACAATACAAAGACAGCTTGTAGGAAATTAATTCTCTCTGCATTATCTTGTTATCTGAAGCTGTGTGTATTTCGTTTGGAAGAAAGAGTGCTGGAATTACTGTGTTTAGACTTTGAATTATATTTTAAATCAACTCACATGAGGAAAATAATTGGCTTCCCCACACCATAATCCCACGTTTCCAGGTTCTGTATTTAAATTGCAGTATTCAGTGCAACTATTGAATTTCTTTGCACACAGTGTTAAAAGCTGACTTTATGGCCAGGTGTGATGAGTGGTGTCTCTCAGATAGCGGGGAATTTATCAACTCTTTCAATAAAAAAATCAGATCCTGAAGAATACAGTAGTAAAAATGTTCATGTGATGCTTCCTCTGCTGAAGCAAGACACTGCGTGACACCAAAGTCTTTTCAGTATGAAAGTAGTCATGGGCTATCACAAAGGATAGGCTTGGTGTATAGAAAGCTTCACATTACAGCAGAATGAACACTTTGTCCTTTTAAAAGTGCCTCAATTTCCTCAACCTTGAAACTCTTTAGAGAAGAGTGATGGGGGAATATTAAAATCATCCCATCCCTGACTTGTGACTGTGCTACTTGTCAAAAGTGTAAAGAAATGGGAACTGATACCTGGAGGCTTTGACATATTCAGTGGCAGGCAGTATGTGTATATGGGTGGGTTTATTGACTTTCCAGGGAGGTGGGCTAGGATAAACAAGGGTAGGTGATTTTTTTTCTCTTTAAGAAAATGCTCTAGGAAGTTATTTAAGGTTTTATTTTAACAACAGAGCCCCTTATTGGGAAATTATTGAAAGCCCCAGTGTAACTGCAACTTTGTTCTCTTTGTTATGGAATCTGAGGGCATGAAGGATTTTGGGATCCATTTCCTTAATCTTTTCCTTCATTGGAGAAGTTCAAAGCACATCACGCTTTACCAGCTCACTCTGGCAGCAGGCAGAAGTTGGCAAGAGGGGGCTGTCTGTGCACCTAGCCACTGCTGATGGGGACACCAAACTACCCCTCTGCAAAATCATATCTTTATACTGCAACAGGAATGTCTGCTGCTGATGTACGGACACGTTCTGTCACCTTTGCTGGCTTAAGGTGAAGGAGCTGGGTTAAAACTGCCACAAGTTAACCTCAGTGAATGGACAGTGGATATCGCGCACAGGGCTTTTAATCTAACTGCTGTTTTATTTGTTTTGGAGGGAGGGTTTCATAGTTTAAGTGCTAACCTGTGCACTTTCTGATAAGAAATATCAGAAGAGTGCGTACGTCCAAAGAAAGTTTTGCTGGGCTGAGAAACAAAAATGGACTGAATAGAAGTTGAGGCGGTTTTGCAAGACTCGGCACTTATTTGCTTCATCTTCTAATTAATTAATTACTACACCATGAAGGTTTGTATGCAGATAAACATATAAAGGTGACAAGAATAAACTCATCGAAACAAAATTACATGAAACGTTTGCATCGTATCAAATGAGCTCAATGTTTGGTTTATGTATCCTGGCAGAGGGACCCTTTAATATCTGAGCAACCACTTTGAGGGAAACACTGGGACTAATAAAGAGTCTAACCCTCAAAGTGCCTTAGCACTTCGAAATGTCATTAAAAGTCACTCCACAAGATAAGAGCTAAATATATATTCTAGCTATCAAACCCAGATTGCTGTGGGATGTGTATGAAACTGTGCATATATAATGTCCTACACTTAACATTAGAGGGTAAGTTACATTTCTCACTAGAGGATGCTTCTGTGGATGTTTGATTATATCGCTCCGGATTCTTATGAAAACACAGGTTCCTTTTAACTACTTTCATTTGAAGATGCAGGGAGGTGTTCTTGCCCTGCCATGCCTCAGCACAGCCAGCGTAACAACTGCGGAATAAGTCTGTCTGCGTAAACTGGGGACCACCTTAGGGTTTTCCTTTCCTGGTCAGGTGTGGCTGGGAAAACTAGTGCTGGGTTAATCACAAAAGTTAAAATTTGATGCTTACCTGAAAGTCAGGTTTAACCTTTGCAGTTAAACCTTTGGCTGGAAAGTGAGGCATCAGAAGACTAAAGCTCTAGATGAGAAAATGTTTGGGGAACCAGGCCTAATCTCTTATATCTAAATTACTATTTATATGCGGATTAGCTTGATGGATTAATGCTCCACATACGTAATTTATTTGCCTTGGGGCTAGCACATAGCTGAAAAGAGAGAGTGCAGTCAGTGGGTAAATCGGGAGGTGAAATCTATGGTGGGGCTCTCCCAGTATGGTCTCAGATGATGGGAGGGCAGGGGTGAAGCATCCCCTGAGCGCGGTCCGTCAGTCTCTGCCCTGGTAGTGGGGACCAGGCTGCCCCTGGGGGTCCTCTGCCCGACCCCCCTGTGCTCTCAGCTGCCAGGGCTGGGATTTAGTTGGTTAAAGATAGGAAAGTGGAAAGAAGGATCCTCCATCCTTTGTTTTTTCTTTGAATCTTCCTATTAATAACAGGGATGATCTGACTTCATTGCTTATTTCTTTGCTAAAAGGCCAATCTGGATCTTATTTCATTTTGAGGAGAAAATGATGATTCTAAAATAGATATTTCTGTTCAGATACATGAAACCATTTCAAGATTTGAAAATACAATTAACTTCAGCAAGGAAAAAAGAAATCAAAGCATCAAGGAAATTTTTGTTAATCAAATATGATGCTTGACCAGGGTACAGTGACAACAGCTCACCACGCTGGTGCGGTGCAATCAGAGCAATGACTAATGCGTGTATTAACTCAGAGGAAGTTTCCAAATGAAATATTTGCTATTTAATCCATGACTTCTCTAATCAATTTTCAGGGTCTTTCTTGAAGTTAATGCATATTCAGTGCAATTATTACCTCCTCAAGATCACTTATGTGAGAGCACAAATAACTAATTAGCCATACTTCACTCTATGAAGGCCATATAAGCGATTTAATTCACTTAGTCGTATTGAGAATACTAAGAAAACACTCCCAGTAACAGGAAGAGAAACAGGCACAGCACACCTTTGGTTTGCAGTTGTGATGGTTTACACAGATTTCACCATGCTCAGACCATAAAAAGAAAGAGCTGCTTTTGTAATATGAAATTGCATTAAATTATGATTAAAAATTAATCCAAGTTCTAATTGGCAATACTCTGAAATTAATGGTTAAATCATTATAGCAGTATATTAAAAGGTTACCACTCAATTTTTAATGAATCAATTTTAATTATCAGATAAGGGCATAGAATCAACTGGTTTTAAAGATGTAAATTTCCATCTTCCAGAGTCCGGACATAAATTTTTCCACTTTGTTTATTCCTTGATCTTTAACATTGATTTCTCAACCTATATCTGCCTTTGCAAAAAACTTTGAAGATGCTTCTTCCCTGGTCCTTTTTCCCATCCCTTTTATTGGTTGTTTTCCTTGACCTTTTTTTTCTTTCTCTTTTTACTCACTAACTTTTCTGTTCCTTACATGCAAATTTTTAAATGCTTGCTCTGCATTTGCCAGGCCTCTATTTAAGTTCTTCAGAGTTCACTCGGGAAGTTTACTGAAACAAAATCTTCAGATTTTTAGATGATATTTCATCTGACCAAACAAATACGAAAATGTATTTAAATGTAATCTCTTGTTTCAGTACAGTACACTGTTGAGGTCATGAAGAATAACTGACAGTTCTTCCAATTCAATATATGACATAGCTTTAAAGATATGCATATTTGTTTTATAATAGATTAAATATGTCAGAGGGGTGTGTGTATATATTTTAAAAATATAGAGCATGAAACAGTGGGAAAATACCCTACTGTATATTTTTATTGCATCATTCCCTCAACCCCTCTTAGTAATAACAATCCTTGTTGCACTATTTGAGACAAATTTTGCACCCTCTATGCTGAATACAATTTTCTTACTAAGAAATCTATAAATAATAGTCTTACTGGTATGCTCATGAAAATTGCAAATATTACAAATGAGAGAGAGACTGGAGCCTAACAGATACTTTGCTAGAAATATACTGTAGAAATCCTTGATGATGTGAGGCTTCTCCTCGAGTTTCTGCTGTTTTGTCAGGAGCGAGGGGTGTTGCAGAGGAAGCGTGAAGGCAGAGCTGAAGCTGGCAGTCTTGGTCTATGGTTGGGACAGATTTTTAATTTACTTTTTTTTTTCTAAATTGTCATGACTGTGTGTGTATGGTAGAATAAGAGAACATGTTTTGAATCTTACTTATTCACAAACTCAGCATAAGTATGTGAAATACAAATCTATGCAATTGGCATTCAGGAATACAATAAGCCATTTTGAAAAACTTGTTGTCTTCAAGTATATCTCAAACTTCTCCACTTAATAGAAGAAAACAAGTCAAAATTCCCAACGGCCATATAGTGCAAGCTCTAACTTATCTATCTCAACAATACCAGAATTACCACCATTGATGTTGTTGTCTGTGCTCCAATTATATTTAGAATAATAGTACAATTATATTTGAAGTAACTGTTTCCTCCTCTCTGAATGAAAATAATCCTTGATATATAACTCTCCTATGTATACTGAAAAATATCAGTTTTTACAGCAGTCATTCCCAGGCCTGAGATGTAGTTGTGCGAAGATGAACCCTTTACATACAGAAACTCAGTCACTTTTCTCCTTTTTTTTTTTGGTTTATGTGTATTTTTTAAATTATTTTATAGGGTATTTAATAAACATTTAAGAAACATAAGGAGTAGCACTTGAAATGAATAGCTGAGCCTAGCCAGAATACTTTTTATACTATTAATGAGATATACAAGATGCAAAGGTCTGCTGTGCTATGAATCCTGAAAAATGTTTATAATAATAGCATATATTTGTCTCTAATTTTTTCCTGAATCAGTGTTTTATGGTAATTACCACTGAGTAATGGTGACTTGCTGAGTTATCTTTCAAATATTTCAAATTTCAAATCACATAAAACTAAATTTTAGTTATTGATATTCTCTTCTCCTCAACTATTTACGTGTACAATCTCACAATATTCTCCCAAATCCCTGATGACACTTTGAAAACCACACAGACAAACTGCCGGAGTCGGGGAGTTCTTGCTGTGGGCTCAAAGCAAGGGATTTACAACGAAGCTTAAGAGTTCTCTGTCAAAGACGGTATGGAGAAATCTAGCTGTTGTCACAGAAATATCAATAATTTAAAATAGCATTTTTTGAATTGTTTCTATAAGCCCCAGGAACCTAGGTTACAAATTCAAATTTTAATGACAGTATGTGTATTCACTGGCTTATTACTGTAAGGTGTTATCTCTGTCTTACAGGATGCAGGATATGCTAAAAATCTGCATGGGTTCTAGAAGTGTCTGGAAGAAAGAAAAAAAAACACTGAAGAAAATCCTTGGAGGAAAATAATCTGTCACATGGAAAGATTCCACCTGAGTTTTAGGAAATCCTTGAACCACAAGTGGCCACAGGCTGGGAAGGTATTGTGGGGAATATTGCTCTGTTCTTGGCCTTTGCTTGCGTTCTTCTCTAAATGCTGACTGTGGGCAATGTTGGAGGACACTGGACTTAATGTGCATGTTCAGTTTGAGCTGGTGCAGCCGTTCTTATGTTTCTATGCAATTTCCTCATGTGTGTTTTTGTAAAAATCCCTAAAAGACTCTAACCTGTAGTTTTTATTCCAACTCAGTTACTTTTCTGCCTCAAACTGGGGAGGGAGATGCTGGAACATCTTAGCACCGGTGAAGATTTCCTGAAGTCAGCCGGTTGCTGGCAGCCGAGGGGAGGAGAGCCCGTGGGTCTTGTGCCAGTGGGTATCTGCTCCGGACCGATGTAACCCAGTCACCTGCAGCTGGGAACAGCACAGAGCTCATTAGCAAGATACGTGGGGCAGAAAATAATGAACAGGATTATTGTAAATAACATGGAACTGAAAAGGATTTATTTAGAGTATGTTCAAAATTACGTGGAAAAAGGTCCTAAAAGGCCATAGTAGGGAGACAACATATCATGACCAATAACATATTAAATAAATTTCTGTTTACAGTGGAAGCTACCAAAGGCTGGAAAGATCAAGGTGACAAATAAGTCACCTGGATATACTCAGAGTAGCAGCAGGTGTGGCTCCTGGCTTCTCACACAAACTGAGCCTTGTATTTTTCTTCCCACGGTGGGGCTATCTGTGAAGCACTCTCACTCCTTTGGGAATGAAAGTCGGAGGAATGAGTTGTGTTTCCCCTAGCAGATCAATTCTTACACTTTAAAACAATGAAAGAAGCAGTAACATATTATAAACTTAAATTATCCCACATGGTCTTATCTATACAAATGCAAAGGTCATTAAATAATGTAATTTTTAGCCATACACCACGGGGAGCTATCTATCACATATTATCTAGCATTCTCATGGAAGTAAAAATGATTAATTTTTACTGTGTCTTGTATAATTTACTTATTAATGTTCCTTGTGGGACAATCTGGCCTTGATTTTTTTGGCTAATGCACACTGAAGCTGAGCTCTGTATCTTTCATTGAAGAGAAACTTGTTCCAGCTAATGCATGATACTAATACACATTTTAGATGTAAAAACTTGTTTTCAGCTGACTGTTTAGAAGGGTTATTGTTTTCTGTGAAGTGTGTATATTCAATATACCAAATAATAAAATAGCTACTGAATAGAGTTCTGTAGGAAAGAAAGAAAAACTAGATGCTGAAGTGGCTCCTAACTGATTAGGATACTGATGAGGTCCCCAGATGTCCTGTCTCAAAGACCATAAGGTATCCTTCCACCAAATACTAAGCTGAAATGTGCAGCTGCTCGAAATGGGAAAAAGAAACTTTCTAATCCACTTGGAATTTGTTTGGGTTATCTGAAGAATAGGTTTATGCCATTAATGATTATTTTTAAAGGGATAACAAAAAAGTAATACTACACCCATAACTATGTTTACTTGAGAACTTTGTGATGTACAGGGTTTGAACTAGAGCACGATGAAAGTTTCAGCCCCAAACTTTTTTTGCAGTTAAAATACAGGCTCAGCTCAATTCCTTGTTCCCCGTTTCATCTGCCAGACTGCTCTGGGTTGCCTGGGGTACTTTGAGTTCCCCATTGTCTCCTCCTGCCCCTTTCTGGAGGCATTTCCCTGGGCAAGGCTTTTCCCTTCTTCCATCTTCTGGGAGTTCAGAGCCAGATTTGGTTGGCCCTGACCAATGTGGATGTCAGTCATGAGTTCTCCCTGAAAGTGTCAGATGTCTTGTTTTTAAAGAAATGTAACAGCTCACTTCTGTTCCTCTTTTTTGGCTTTTTTTCCCACACCCTATCTCCAAAGCAGTCAAGCCACTGTAGGATTCGTTACACACCTCTTACAGCAGAGACATTTTTTCTGTTAGTTCAGTATCAGCTTATTTGCAACAAAGACCCCTTTCAAGGACAACCATCAGGCTTTTCTTGTCTTTTTAGCCCCCAAAGTTTCTCCGTGAAGAAGTTTACACATCCAGACTATGTATATCTCAATCCTGTAATGGGCAGGGTAAATGGAATCACATCATTTCTGTACAAATCATGCAGATGCTTTCACAAAAGCCCATTCCTCCATGTCCATTAAGTTTATGACTCCAGATTTAGAAACAGGAGTGGTGGGGGCCAGCTCGCAGTAGCAGCGTAGGGGACCTCGGCGGGCATGCTTTGCCGAAGCAATTTTAGCAAGGTGGACAGCATAGACAGATCAATTCTGCTGCAGACCTAATGGACAGAAAGGAAATTGAGAATTTGCGGATTCAATTATTTCTTTGTTTCTTGCCAGAAAATGGCTTCTATGTTCCCAAACTGATTCAACCATAATCAGACTGTGTTTTCCTTTGCTTATTTCTAAACCATGCACATATCTAAATACATGTACTTTTCCATCTCAAATGTTTTAATAAAAGCAAATGGGCGATAAAATGTTTCTAATAGGTAATTTCAAGCAGCCCAGTGAAATACCAGCAAAGCAGAAAGCAAAGTAAGCAGCTTCTGACATTATGGCAGAAATGTTTGTCTAGACCTGAAGTGCATGCACATAGGACTAACAGTTTAAAGTCACCTTTCGGCACTGAATGTTAATGTCCATTATCATACCTTGTATTTTGCTAGCAGATAGGAGTACTTTGGTAGTGTTAAAGATTATTTTTTTTCCTGAGTTTGAATACCCTAATGCAGTAAATGCAGCAGCCTAGAAATATGTTGCAGTTAGGCCACCTTGTATGGCAAAAGACATTTAGAGAAACAACATTTTCTACACTTCATTAATGTTCAGGTAGTTTGTGGCAAAATTATCTTAATTAAAATTCTTTTTGACAATTACCCTGTGACACGAAAATGCACAACAGAACTTTATTTGGTATCAGTGCTGCCAAAAATGAATTTAAAAGAGAAACCAAATGTTCTGTTTGGACTTTTTTGATATTACTAACGCTGTGAATTAGAAAACCTGACCTTTTTTCCCCCTCTAGTGGTTTGGGAATATCCCTTTTCTTTGAGGTCTCCTCTTGCTACTCTTCCCCTCACCTCACCTCCTGCTTTGGAAAAACTAGGCTGACTTTTCTGTGGAATAGAAAACATTTCTTTGGGATATATTCAAAGTGCTATTGAAAAATATCAGGTTGCCATAATGGAAAGCCAGATTATCATGATTGACAAAATAGAAAATAAAATTTATATTAAAACTGAAACTGTCTGGAAAAAAATGAGCATAACATATTAAACAGATACAGGATCACATTTTATACTAACCCATAAATGACATCTTTAAATACACCCACGTTAAGCTATCTCAAATCAATATATAAACTTCTCCAGCTCACTTAAAACACTGCCCAGTATCTGAAATCACAGTAGGACTACTGGACCTCAGGTTGAGATGAGGGTCTCAGCACCCCTACGTTATACCATGTGCAGGAGTCAATAAACCCAAGCAGGATTCTCTCCTAAGCAGTTTCTGCTCACCTGGAAGTTGGTTCTGCAAGTCAGCATATTTCGCTAAGCAGGTGGACAGGCTCAGCACACAGGCACTTACACAACAGAGATACAATTTATTTCATCCTTGAACAGATAAAGGGAACCTTAGAGTCGTATAGGACTATTAATTTATGGTCTTTGATTGTAAGATCTCCTGATGTTTGCAGAGAATACTACTTTGAGTGAGATGAGTTGACATTTCACAGTGCAAATCATTGCCTTATCTGAGGAATCTTGCTAATTTTGTGAGCAAATATTGACAGCAATAAATATAAGGTGATAATAAATATTTAGCAATTGGCAAGCTATTGCATGTACAGGACAACAAGGTGATCAGGCCCAGTCAGCATGGGTTTATGAAAGGCAGGTCCTGCTTGACTGACCTGATCTCCTTACATGACAAGGTGACCTGCTCAGTGGACGAGGGAAAGGCTGTGGATGTTGCTTACCTGGACTTTAGTAAAGCCTTTGACACTGTTTCCCACAGCGTTCTCCTGGAGAAACTGGCTGCTCATGGCTTGGATGGGTGTACCCTCCGCTGGATAAAAAACTGGCTGGGTGGCTGGGTCCAAAGAGTGGTGGTGAATGGAGTTAAATACAGTTGGTGGCCAGTCACCAGAGGTGCTCCCCAGGGCTCGCACTGTCTAATATCCTTATCAATGATCTGGACGAGGGGATCGAGTGCACCCTCAGTCAGTTTGCAGATGACACCAAGCTGGGTGGGAGTGATATGCTACAGGGTAGGAAGGCTCTCCAGAGGGATCTG